>NC_052163.1:12588048-12822894 GCF_902713615.1 Scyliorhinus canicula | reverse complement strand
GGAGGGGGGGGAGAGATGGGGAGAAGAGAGAGAGTGGGGAGAAGAGAGAGAGTGGGGAGAAGAGAGAGAGTGGGGAGGAGAGAGAGAGAGAGAGAGAGATGAAAGAAGAGAGAGAGAGGGGGAGAAGAGAAGAAAGAGAGAGGGGAGGAGGGGGAGGAGAGAGAGAGAGATGCGCGATCAATAACTACTGAAACGAGGATCTAGTCTGAATTGAAGGCTTTGATCAATAAGATGTTTCCCCAGCAGCTCGAGTACCGAAAGGAGGCCGGCTGCTGGGAAACACGGGTTCTTATACCCCGCCTCACTGGGCGGAGCTGCCTTACGTTCCGACCAATGAAATTCAAACACTTGGGCCAATGAGCAGCGAGCCTTCTCCACCAATGGTAGCTCACACTCCCAGGTACCATAGTACCTCTAGTCATACTACCACAGAGGGGAGAAGAGAGAGAGGGGGAGAGAAGATAGAAGAGAAGAGAGGAAAGAAAAAAAAGAGCAGGAAAGCAAGCTTTGGAAAAGGGTTCTGAACAAACACCTCTATCAGAAGAATAAGTTGCTACATAAATGCAAGTATTACCTTGGCCTGTGTGTGTAAGTGGCATGCCAAGGGCGGCCTGGTAGCTCAGTGGGTAGCACTGTTTTTTCACAGCTCCAGAGACCTAAATTGACTCCCGGCTTGGGTCACTGTCTGTGCAGAGTCTGCACATTCTCCCCGTTGACTCCAGATGCTCCGGTTTCCTCCCACAGTCCAAAGATGTGCAGGTTAGGTGGATTGGCCATGCTAAATTGTCCTTTAGTGTCCAAAAACACTAGGTGGGGTTGCTGGGTTACAGGGATAGGAGGGAGGAGTGGGATTCCCTTTCCAAGGGCTGGCACAGACCTAATGGGCTGATTGGCCTCCTTCTGCACTGTAAATTCTATGCTTCTATTCTATGATTAAAGTAATGTTTAATGGGAACTATCGTGCTAAGGTTAAGAAACTGCACGTAATCTGTTAGCGTTCGAGCTGAAGTACATTTCAATATTGTTTTCTTTTAATAAATTTTGTTTAAAAAATAACCAAGCCCTATTTCTGATATTATCACTCCTGGAACGAATCGATCTTTCCGCACTGTCTTAAAAACTTTATAAAGTTCTGGTGTCTGGTCCAGACTCTCAGCCACAGTCGAGAGCTGACCAGGTGTCCGTAACAACTGCCGGACAATTTCTGCATTAACTTCCTTTTTCTTTATTGTAAATCTCTGGCACTTTACCGTCTGTTCTTTTACAGCTGAACAACTGCAGCGAACTAAGGTGTTTGGAAATCAGATGCCATGACATTTTCCATGTCTCTGGTGAAATGTAATGAAAGATACAGACTTGCAAAAGGATATTGATTGCCATTAGTAGACCCCATTCATTTCCATGGGTACTCATCAATTGACCTTCCAGCTTATTGAGCTAGTTTCAAATGATTTGTTCCTCCATTCACCCAAGCAGAGCAAAAATCATATCATCCTTATCTCAAAATTAGTTTTCCTTTTTGTGTGCAGAAGCTGTTTTGTATTCTTTAAAGGGGATTCAATAACTTGAGGCTATTAGGCACCTCCCCTACCAAACTCGTATGTTAACAGCGATCATGTGCAGATGACTGAAAAACATTTTCTAAACCTATACCCCCTCACTCTAAACTTTTTAGAAAAATTAAATACACATTATTGTTGAAATGTACAGAAAAAAGAAACACAGCTCATTTCCTTCAAACTCAACACAAACACTGTGATAATTTGGAAAGTTCAAACAATAAATAATTTTAAAAGCTGCACATTGCAACCGTACGGAAAGGAGACTTTATTTCAGGAGCGCAAAGTCCAACAGGGATCAATTATCTTCCAAGTGTTTTTCAAGGTAATTTAGACATTCTGAATTCTCCCTCCGGACTCAGAACAGGCGCCGGAATGTGGCGATTAGGGGCTTTTCTTAGAAACTTCATTGCAGTGTTAATGTAAGCCTACTTGTGACAATAAAGATCATTATTATTAATTGGTAGATCAGGCACCAATTTAATCTCCCCAAATTCAACAGTAATCGGAAATTAACCTTCCCATCACACCTTGGACAATTGTGTGGCAGGGGGCAAAAGGAAGTGTACAGAATCACACTCCATTCCCCACATTGAAACATAAGAATAAGTGCCTTTTGTTCCAGCCCAATGCAAATAGCTGTCCCCTCTCCCCCATATGTCACAATAACTAAGCACTTCTACGTGATCATGGACAAACGGTAGGGAAGTTTACGGAGCCAGATACTAAAGAGGTGCACAGCCAGACAGTCCCACTCCAAAAGGATTCTGACGCTGAAATCAGCTCACAGGGATAATGACTAGACCCCCACAATCCCTAACCTGCCAAAAACACGCGCACACAAAAAGGGGTAAAAGCAAATTACTGCGGATGCTGGAATCTGACACCAAAAAGGGAAAATGCTGGGAAATCTCAGGAGGTCAGGCATCATTGTTGGGGAGGGGAAAAAAAAGAGCTAACGTTTCGAGTCCAGATGACCCTTTGTCAAAGGCCTCTTTTTGCAGTTATTATTTTTCCCCCCTCTCGTTTGTTGGGAGTTCGTTCCTCAGTGGGGGGGGCGGGGGAAGAGACAAAAAGGTGGAAGGGACTATAAAAAGTCATTCTTTAAAACAAAAGTGGAAGATTCGAGAATGAAAAGAAACTACAGATTGGATCAGTAAAGTGTAAACCAACTGGGCAACATGACTGTAGATCCGTACCTCCTATTGTACAAACCAGTCCCCTGTATGGGGGTGTGTGTGTGTGTGTGTTTGTGTCGGCCACTTGGGAATGAACAGATAAACAGTTACTGCCTTCACAGTCAGCAGCAAGCCTTCAGCGTCGGCAATGTAGCAACAAACAACATTCCTCTCTCGCCGGGAGAGAGGGAGAAAGAAACGTGTTCGCAGACTCCCTCTGCTTGTAAACTTTCAATTGCTCGAAAAGGTACAAGTTGGGGAAACTTGCAAACGTTTGAATTCAGTTTCGCCAGCAAAGCAAAAAAAGTGACCCTCACCGGGTGCGTGGTCACCCAGTCCATTTATTATTAACTCACAGCAACTTGGGTGTCTGCAGTTTGCCCTGGACATGAAACATGTTGGAATTTTATCCAGAAACATTCTGCTGCCATATCATTGGTTCTTTAAAAAAAAAATGTCTACTTTTACTGAAATAAAACACACAACGCGAGGGAAGATCACACACACAGCAGGGGGGGGGGGGGGAGAAATATTGTTTTTTTTGTTGGAAAAGAAGGAAGGGTGGGGGATATATTTTATCCACACATGGGGAAACAAAATCCTACAGGACAAGTAGAATCAACTACATTCCGTTTATATTTTCGCAGCAATTAATTAACTCACTGACAGCAAAGGAGGGTAGAGAGGCAATGACTAATTGGGAGTTAATTTTATTAAGAACAGTAGGGGGGCTGGGGAGAGGCGACACCACCCCACACACACACACACACACACTCTGTACCTGTCCGGCGATCCATTCAGTAGAAAACAGTAGACACAAAGAATCGTGACACAAACGCCACCGCTTATCAGGGCCAAATTCTTGACAGTCGCAAACCTCATTTCAAACGGTTCGGCCACCGACAACTTCACAAGAGTAATATATAGCGGAAGAGAAAGAAAATCCACATTGAATGGAGGGGGCGGGAGTGAGAGCAAACACAATCCCACAACCACCCACCCCTTCAGCTCATTTCAAAATGCACCAGCTTCACTGTCCTGGGATTACAAAACTTCCCCCACCCTCAATAAACCCGAAGGTGAAAACACTTACCAGGTTTTGTTGCCAGAGTATTGACCGAGTTTTGCCCAGCAGTATAATTTGTGGGCTGGGGGGTGAATGGAATGAGTAAGGATACAAAGTCTAGAAGAGGTGTGAATGGCAGGAATGCGGCATAGTTTCCCATCCAAAAAGCAAAAACATTTAAGATGAAACCAGGGAGGAAACCAAATAGAACAGATAACACTCTGAAGTAAGTCTGGGAACTCAATGTACAGTATGTGGTCGCTAATCAAAAGGCGAGATACTGTCATACGATCCGTACAGTTCAGACAGAGGCCATTTGGCCCATCGAGTCTGCGCCGGCCCTTGGACAGAACACTTTACTTCAGCCCACGCCTCCACCCTATACCCATAACCCTACCCAACCGTTTGGACACCAAGGGGCAATTTCACATGGCCAATCCATCTAACCTGCACATCTTTGGACTGTGGGAGGAAACCGGAGCACCCGGAGGAAACCCACGCAGTCGCAGGGAGAATGCACAAACTCCGCACAGGCAGTCACCCGAGGCTGGAATTGAACCCGGGGCCCTGGAGCTGTGAGGCAGCAGTGCTAACCGCTATGCCATCCCTCAAGCTCAAGGAGCTAAACCGGAGACCGAGGGCAGAGGAGAGGTCAGTGTGAGAGCGAGGTGGAGAATGGACATGGCTAGTCAGTCAGACCCTCAGGGTCATGCTCGTGGACTGAATGGAGGTGCTCTGCAAGGCCATCACCCAATCTGCGTTGGGTCTCCCCAGGATACAGCAGGACACATAGCGAGTGACACATATAAATTGACAAAATTACATGTAAATCACTTTCACCTGGAGGAAGTGTTCGAGGCCTTAAATATTGGGGACAGAGGAGGTAATGGGGTGGGTGTGGTTTTGTTAGGTCAGTTGGCTGGAGGGCTGATTCATGATGCGGATCGATGCCAATAACACAGGTTCAATTCCCGTACCGGCTGAGAGTAGAAGGCCGCGCCTTCTCAACCCTGCCCCTCACCAGAAGTGTGCTGACCTTCAGCTTAAATCCCCACCAGACAGCTCTCCCCTTCAAAAGGGGAAAGCAGCCTAATGTCATCAGGGACTAAGCCAACTTTCACTTTTATTTACCACTTTCATACAGAAGACCAGGGTATTGCAGAGGAAGTCTGTCCAGGACAGTATGTCTTCAGGAAGGTTCCATAAGTTAATTCAATTCTTCATTACTGTATTGTACAAAGATGTGCAAGTTAGGTGGATTGGACATGATAAATTGCCCTTAGTGTCCAAATTGCCCTTAGTGTTGGGTGGGGTTACTGGGTTATAGGGTGGAGGTGTTAACCTTGGGTAGGGTGCTCTTTCCAGGAGCCGGTGCAGACTCGATGGGCTGAATGGCCTCCTTCTGCACTGTAAATTCTATGATCTATGATGTACAAGTAGTTCTATAGTTAAAAGATAGAAGCCAGGAGCTGTCTTCATGCCGATGTCTACACACCGCTTTGCTCAACACCACACGGACCCGTGGGTCAGGTGCTTTCTTACATCACTGTGTGGGTGATACTGTACTCAGGTCACACATTAACCCTGTATGTACTGGACCCTTACACTACAAGAATGGTCCCTTTGTCATGTTGAGAGGAGAGGGCAAGGGAAGAGGTGTTTGTTGGTAGTAGAAATAACAAGAGGTTGATCCGTTGATTATGGAGGTCTAGTAGTGTGGAAGAGGTGGACAAGGTGAACCCTATTGTGTTTCTGGGAGGTAGGGGAAGATGTGGGAGCAGGAGTATGGGTAGCGAGGTACAGACAGCCAAGAGCTTTGTTTGCCACTAGTGAGGGAAATCTTTGGTTGAGGAAAAAGGAAGACATTTCAGAACACTGATCTGGAAGGTTCCACCACCAAGAACCACCAAGCAGACAGAGAAACTAGGTGAATGGAAGCAGGGTGTTAAGAGGTATAGTTGAGGTAGCTGTGGGAGACAGCAGGCTTTCACTGACTCTTTCTCGAGAGTCTACTCTCAGAAATTGAGACAGAGAAGTCATGAAAAAAGAAGAGTTGGGGATGGACCATTTGAAGATGAAAGAAGGGGAGAAATTAGCAGAAAAGTTGCTAAAATTAAATACTCAGGGAGTCCGGTAGTAATAGCTTCTGAGAATTTGGAGGACCAAAACATATGAACATGATTAGTGGGGGTCCCCCCCCGCAACATTCACACACATCTTCTACCCCCTCAAAGATTTGGCTCATCCTCGCCCTCATGAGGTGCGCTCTATATACCACTTTCAGCTGTGGAACAAGGCACTTCGGGTTAGGGGGAAAGGGTCAAGGGAAATGCCGAATCGGGGGAACCACAGATCTGAGCCTTTCAAAAATGGGAGGAGAAGGGGATTAAGACACTGAAAGATTTGTTTCTTGGGGGTCGGTTTGCAGGATTGAAGGAACTGGGAGCGAAGTATGGGCTGGAGCAGGGGGAAATATTTAGATACATGCAGGTAGGTTCGGGACTTTGCCAGAAAGGAGATAGAGCTTCCCGGTGGAGCCAGCCTCCACATCGTTGGAGGAGGTGCTGACGACAGGGGGACTGGAGAAGGGGGTAGTGTCAGCGGTTTACAGAGCTATTTTGGAAGAGGAGAAGGCCACTGGAAGGGATCAATGCAAAGTGGGAGGAAAAGTTAGGAGAGGGTATGGAGGGGTTCTGGTGTGAGGTGCTCCGGAGACTGGACGCCTCCATCTCATGCGCGAGGTTGGGGCTGATACAGCTGAAAGTGGTATATAGAGCGCACCTCATGAGGGCGAGGATGAGCCAAATCTTTGAGGGGGTAGAAGATATGTACGAATGTTGCGGGGGGGATGCCCACTAATCATGTTCATATGTTTTGGTCCTGTCGAAAGCTAGAGGATTACTGGAAGGAGGTGTTTAGGGTAATTTGGTGCACGTGAAACTGGACCCGGGCCCCCGTATTCGGGGTGTCGGACCAGCCGGGGTTGGAAACGTGCACGGAGGCAGATGTCGTAGCCTTTGCCTCGTTGATCGTCCGAAGGTGGATCCCGACGACATGGAGAGCAGCCTCTCCACCCTGTGCCCTGGCGTGGTGGGGGGGGGGGGGACGTGTTGGAATTCTTGACTCTTGAGAAGATTAAGTTTGAACTGAAGGGAAGGATGGAGGGGTTCTACAATTCATGGACATTATTCATTATGCACTTTCAAGAACTGGATAACATTAGTTGGGGGAGGGAGGCTGTGTATATCGAGGATGACTATGGGTGATTCCTGATTCCTTTTTGTCATTTGTTTTTGTGAACATGCGGACTAATGTTTGGGGTTTGGTGGGAGGATGGGATCGTTGCTATTGATATGGGGATTAACATATCCGTTATTGATTATTGTTTATTGTTGGTGGGTGTAAATTCGGGGGAGAAAAAAAGAATTAAAATATTTTTTTTTTAAGAAAGAAAAGTTGCTAAAATTTTCTGGTTTAGACAGAGAACTGCACTGATACTGTCATTAGTGGGTCAGGAAAAAGGGGCAAGAGCGGGCAACCAAAAGGCAGACGGAGCTTGGACCCATGTGGGTACCCATAGTAACCACTTTGTTTTGACTTTTTGTTCATTCGTTCGACATTCGCTCGACACTGGCTGGGTTAGCATTTATTGCCCATCCTTAATTGCCCCTGTGGGGCAGTTAAGAGTCACCCACACTGTGGGTTTGGAGTCATAGGCCAGACCAGGTAAGGACGGCAGATTTCCGTCCCTAAACTACATTAGTGAACCAGATGGCTTTTTACAATCGACAACTGTTTCATGGTCATTATTAAACATTTAATTCCACATTTTGATTGAATTCAAATTTCACCATCTGCAGTGGCAGGATTTGAACCTGGGTCCCCAGAGCATTACTCTGGGTCTCGTTTACTAGTCCAGTGACAATACCACTACACCACCACCTCCTCCTAAATTAAAGGAGAAGTTGTTCAACGCAAGAACAAGTTCAGCCAGGCGGAGAAGGGTGGTACCAGATGGAGACTGGTTGGGCTTCACTTCAAGGAAGAGGTGTCTAGCTGGAGCCTGCAATATGCAGTAACGTTGCCCAAGTCCCAGATGACCATAGGCTGTTCCCCCTTTGAGGGGGAAAGCTGACTGGTGGTGACTTAACCTGAGGGTCACCACACCTCAGGCCAGGGGCAAGGTTGAGAAGGCGGGGCCTTCATGAATAACCTCAGCTGGGATCCGCTGTGCCACGAGACCTCCCCATGCACCATTATAGAAGGTATTAAACCAATAGTTGAAGCATAGTTGTTCAGATATGCAAATAAGGGAAGGAGAAACACTATTTAGATCAATGTACTTTTAGCTCTGTTGCTCGTTCTGGGTGAGTGTGCTTAACACTCAATTTGGCTCTGTTTCGTTCCTTAGCTGTGGAGTCGCCAGGTATCGTTAAGATACCGCCACAAGTTTCAAGTTCAAGTTCAAAGCAATAACTCCATACACCAGTTAGTAAATTCATACAAGACACGTTTATTATATAACAGTAATCTACTAATCATGCATATAAAACTATAAGACTAGGCTAATCCTACCACTAATAGGCCAAATACTTATCTGGATAAGGGGACTGCCGGATCAGGGAACAACGGCCTCTAGCTTTGTCCTGGGTCCGCAGGCTTCCAGTAGTTATGGACTAAAGGGGGTCAGAAGTGTCTACTCTCGTAGCGTGCGTTGTATGACACTTACTTGGTGGCGGCTGCTGTCCAGGCCTCTCCTTCTCAAGGTTCTTCTGCTGCAACGGTGTTCTGCTGGGAGGACTGGCCGGTCAAGGAGAGGCTGGCAGAGAGAGAGAGCTGGGGCCGCGGTCTCTGTCTTATACCTCTCTCAGGGTCTCGCGCCCACCTGGGCGGACCCCTCTATACACTCGCAATCGATTGGGTCTCTTCCCAATCGATTGATTTGAATTCCCCAATAACGGGGCAGTATCTCGATCACTGGGCGGTTCTTGGGACTTATTGTTTTGGACTTCTTTTGGCGCCGAGAAGTCTGACCTTCTATTCAATGTATCGATTGGCGTTAACTTGTTTCCATTGTACCTGGAGATCGCCCGGTATCACCTCATTAGTATGCTAACTTGTTTTCTTTCACAGTGCTGTCTGGTTTCTGCAGTAGTCAGAATACACAAGCGCTTTGCAAGCTGCTTGCTTTTGCAACATGTCCAATTTCCCTGCATTCCTTGCAATCTTCCATTTTGTGTTGGGCAGTGGTCACCCCAGGTGGCTACACCTCCGACGATGCAAAGAGAGCAAATTTGCATTTATATAGTGCCTTTCACAACGTCAGCACATCCAAAACAATTTTTAACCAACATTTTGTTTGGCAAAGCAGCCACTGGTGTTTCTGTTTTTTAGATATAAATTTAAAGTACCAAATTCTTTTTTTTCCCCCAATTAGGCGCAATATAGCATGGCCAATCCACCTATCCTGCATACCTTTGGGTTGTGGGGGCGAAACCCACGCAAACATGGGGAGAATGTGCAAACTCCGCATGGACAGTGACCCAGAGCTGGGATCGAACCCGGGACCTCAGCGCAGTGAGGCAGCAGTGCTAACCACTGCGCCACCATGCCGCCCCAAGTAGCCACTGTTGGAATGCATCGAAATGTAGCAATAGCACAAAGGGAATTGAAATAATTACCAAATAATCAATTTTTTTTTAAAGTAGTGATTTGTTGAAGTTGGAAAACCATTCTCTAAAATGGAAATGGGTGGAATAAATTTGTGGCATGGCGATTCTACACTGTGGTGCTAAATCGAGAACACGCACATCGGAAGCTGCCTCTATACAGTATTTCAGGACAACAACTGGGGTCCACAGACTCTGGGATTCCCAAAGGGATACGCCATATATTGTGACAGTGCTTGCCAACCAGGAGAGCCTTGCAGCCCGGTGATGGGCCAAAGCATCTTGGTCAAGCGTAAGTGAATGGGTGGCAATCAGAGGGAGAGCTTGGTATGGGTTGGAAGATGAGGTGGGAGTGCAATCGCTACATGTGCAGGACATACAGAGTGGAGCTGGCTATCTGAAACAACAAGGAAGTTCACAAGGATAGACTGACTCTGTAGGAAGAAGCAGACACATCCATCTGACTAACAGCTATAAATAAATACTAGTTGCCCGAAAAACCTTATTAAAACATGATTTCCATGCAGCATTACCATGAGCTTATACTGTCTTATAACGCTAGACAGGGATTATTGATTATTAATTAATTAGAAATGCAGTCTTTGAAACAAAGGAACATTTGAGAGCCAGTGTTTTGGGATATTTATTCATACTGACTGCAAAATTGCAGTGGTAGAAATTCACACAGACACTCACCGGTTATAGTTCTATTTCTGTTTTACAAAATCCCTCTAGATTTTGCACTTGGGAAGAAAAAGTTTCAAGGTAAAATTCAAGCCTCACGTCTTGTACTGGATCCAGTTTAAGGGTCAGCCGAACAGGACAAGTAATTAAACAAAATCTGTTTAGTTACTGTTCAATAAAAGTGAGGCAGGATTATTTAAGAGACACGTGCAGCTATTGAAGTGCGAGTGAGCATTCTCTCTGCCGCCTGAGCCCACATTGAGCAGAAAATCGAAGACAAAGCTAAAACGATTGGGGTGGCTTCTCTGGAAAAGAAAGGTTCTCGTTGTAAATTCCAGAAATGCAATCCTTAACAGAAGCGGCCAAAAGCAGCCAAGCACCGAATAATTACAAGAGATGTTTAGTAGATCAAAGTCACTCAGACCAGAGGAAACAAAAAAAAATTGCAGAATTTGCAGAAATGTGCGAATAATTTATTTGGGGATCAACTAATTGGAAAAAATAGTCACATGTTGGGTCACGATCAGAGGTTTCAAATGGGTTAAAATTAGATACATTGCATGCACAAAGATCATGACACCAATTCGATAAAGGATCAAGCTCCAAGTCTCAAAATGTAGCTTCTATAAATGATCCACGAGAGTAGAAATCATCTCTCCCCATTTTGCCCTGCTACACATCAAACCATCGTGGATCACCAGGGTTTAAATTCTCTTTGACACTGATATTCAAACTGTGCTGGTAGGTATATTTCAGGGAGGGCATCAGATCACAACGGGGATGGCAAGCAACTCCATTACCCCATCCCCTTTCCAGGCTGTCAAGAAAAATCGGTCAGGAAATTGAGATATTTTTCTGTTGGTAATATTCTAGCCATATGTTTAAACCGTTGAGGCATGTGAAATGGAATTAAACCAAGGGACACAGGGACTGTGGGAATGTAGATTGCATTTGATATGAAAATCAGCCTAGTAAGACATCAAAGAGATGTTTAAATCAGATAATTTGGTCAGGATAGTTACAGAACAGGAATAGATTTCAATGGGTGTTGTGATTCAACATATGCAAGGGAGTGAAAGAAAGACGTCATAGGTAAAGCATGGAAAAAGTGTTTAGAATGTAAAAGAAGAAAAAGAGATGGAGATAATGAGAGATCAAAGGGAAATAATGTATTTAGAGAGATATTGAAACGTATGAAGGTATCTACTTTGGATCTGAGCCAACAGCAGGAAACCTGGTTAACTCCATTGAGCCTTGTGAACAAAGATCTGAAAAGCCGACTGCTGGGACATATCAGAGGGCACGCCAAGGGAGAATGAACGGCACTGAGTGGTGACGTTACCGGAGTTTTATAGACATTAAAATCTTGCTGAACGGTTTGGGGAAGATTTGTTTGGAATGGTTTAAAGTATTGGTATTGTGTGACGGCATTGTGGAATTTAAGTATCAGGTTTTCCTTCTGGGAGTTTGAACAGCTCGGTTTTTACCATTAGCCGTTCCCTTAACAAGGCAAAAACAAGAGATGTAGCATTGCCTTTTTACCTTCTCCTCCCCGTCGTGGTCTCCAAACACTCCTTTCTGGTGAAACAGTGGTTTACATGTACTTCTTTCAATTCATACTGCATCTGCTGCTCCCAATAGGGTCCCCTGTACATTGAAGAGATCAAATGCAGACTTTGTCAACGTTTCGTGCACAAGTGAAGCATAGCCACCCGAGTATAGTCACCTGTCATTTGAGTTCTCTGCCTCGGTCTCACTCTGACCTCACTGTCCTTGGCCTGTTAATGAGGCTCAACCTCAGCAAACTGGACCACATCTTTTGGTTAGGCACTTTGCCGCCTTCTACCCTCAGCACGGTGATTGTTTATAAAATACTGTTCCCCAAAGTGCTAAAGTTGGGAATTAGGTGCAGAGGCAGAGGAGGTAT
Organism: Scyliorhinus canicula; assembly: GCF_902713615.1. Classification (NCBI taxonomy): domain Eukaryota; kingdom Metazoa; phylum Chordata; class Chondrichthyes; order Carcharhiniformes; family Scyliorhinidae; genus Scyliorhinus; species Scyliorhinus canicula. The sequence goes on along the minus strand of NC_052163.1, from coordinate 12,810,811 downwards.
TATTTTTTATTTTAATTCTTTTTACTTTACCCCTGTTGCTGATGAGTGTTTTTGTTTAATCTTTTAAAACTGTGACTTATCATCACTTTACTAAATCAGTAACTGACTAAATAGGCTTTCCCAAGAGAAGGAAAATAATCAAATCAATAAAGTAGGCAGACTGGGGAAGGTGGTGTGCAGTAACCAATCAGCCAACAGGCAAGGACAGGAGGGCAACTATATTAATAATCTAGTCACAAGTAGGGTTACAGTAACACCGCAGTGAAGTTACTGTGAAAATCCCCTAGACGCCACGCTCCAGTGCCTATTCGGGTACACTGAGGGAGAATTCAGAATGTCCAATTCACCCAACGAGCACGCTGTTACAGCAAGTCAGCAAGGTTTAGGGATCCAGCATGTTGTTGATGGAGATGCCTCAGTTTCTGGAATTTGAGCAGCAGGTTCAAGATATTTACAACAGATGTTGACGAGCGAGCACAAGGATTATAGGATGGATGGGCAAACTAACCATGGTAGTCAGGGGGACAGTTCTCTCCAGGCACAAGCAGGACTGCTAACTGTTGTCTTCTGTGCCTGGTACCAGGGCTAAAAGACATTTACTCGTGGCAGGAGTGGAGTGGGAGGGGTGGATCTAATGTTTGTGACCGATGGAGGTGTGAGTGACATAGGGAGTTGGGAGCGATACAACCATTTCAACATATTAAATATACCGAATAGTTTACAGTTGTAATGGCAAATTTAATTATATATTTTAAAACATATCTTGATATGCTTCAGGCATAACTTAAAAACCTCACAATACGAATTGTGATGCAAATAAATCAACAAGATCTCACAAATAGCAATGGGTTCACAGTTTAGGAATGGATGAGAAACGTCATTCAGCCCATCACTATCCAAATAACCAGTTCATCTATTTCAATCATTTTCAAACTCAGGATCGCCACCCATGGAGCAATCAGTCGCAGTGTTCCCCATCTCGGGAAGATGTGCCATCATTTTGTAAATAAATTTTGTGCACCCAATTCATTTTTTTTTCCAATTAAGGGGCAATTTAGCATGTTCAATTCACCTACCTCGCACATCTTTGGGTTGTGGGGGTGAAATCCACGCAGACACGGGGAGAATGTGCAAACTCCACACGGACAGTGACCCAGGGCCAGGATTCGAACCCAGGTCCTCAGCGCCGCAGTCCCAGTGCTAACCACTACGCCACATGCCGCCCTATGTAGAAACTTTTACAGTCGGTTTTTATGTTCCCCGCAAGCTTACTCTTGTACTCTATTTTCCCCTTCTTAATCAATCCTTTGCTGAATTCTAAACTTCTCCCAATCCTTAGGTCTGCTGTTTTATCTTGACCAATTTCTGTGCCACTTGCTGGGATCTAATACTATCTCTAATTTCCCTTGTAAGCCACAGTTTGGCCACCTTTCTTGTTTGACTTTTGCACCAGACAGGAATAAACAAATGTCGCAGTTCCCCCATGCGCTCTTTGAATGTTTTCCATTGCCTATCCACCGTCATCCCTTTAAGTAACATTCCCCAATCCATCACAGCCAACTCACGCCTCCAAACATCAGTTTCCTTTAATGAAAATTCAGAAAGAGTCTCAAAATCAACTGCATCACTCTCCCATTATGGCCGCTCATTTCCAAGGGGCCTGGCACGAGGAGATTGCCAATGATTCCTTTCTCATTACACAATATTCAGTCCTGGATGGGCCTGTTATTTAGTTGGTTCCTCAACGTATTGGTCCAGAAAACCATCCCGTATACACTCCAGGAATTCCTCCTCTAAGTATTGTTACAAATTTGATTTGCCCAATCTATAGGCAGATTAAACTTGATGTTCCTTTCTTGCAGGCATCTTTAATTTCCTGTTTAATGCCACTAAGTTTTGGAGGTATATAATATACACACAAACCCTCACTAATGTCTTGTGTCCCTTGGTGTTTCTCAGTTCTACCCACACAGATTCCACATCAAAATCGGTGCTAATATCTTTCCTCACTGTTGCATTAATATCCTCTTTACTCAGCAATACAACCCCTCTGCCTTTTCCATTTTGTCTCTGTTCTTCCTAAATACTGAATACCCTACAACTATTTGTGTGATTAATTCATCCATTTAATTGCGAATTCTCTGTGGCGTTAAAGCTTGTATTTTTAATATTACCTTTCCCTCTCCCATTATTTTTTTTTAAACTGTGGTCCGGTTTGATTCTGGCCCTTGATTTCTTGGCCTGTCACTTTTCTTATTCTACTTTCCATCTTTTGTTCTTGTCCGTGTTCCCCCCTCCTCGGACTCCATAAAAACGGTTCCCATCTCACTGCCATGTTAGTTTAAACCCTCCACAACCACTCTAGCAAATACTCCCCCACCCAGGACATCAGTCCCAGTGCTGCCCAGGTGTAACCTGTCCAGTTTGTACCAGTCTCATCTCCCCCAGAAGTGGTCCAAATGTCCCAGGAATCGGAAACCCTCCGCCTCACACCATCTCTTCAGCCATGTGTTGATCTAATATATCCTGCTGTTTCTACTCGGACTAGCACGTGGTACTGCTGGTGATCCTGAGATCACTACTTTTCAACTTACTTTTGTAACTCACTATATTCACCTATATCATTTGTATCAGTGTGTACCATGACCACTAGCTGTTCACCCTCCCCGTTCAGAATGTCCTGTAGCTGCTCAGAGACATCTTTGATCAGACCATCCTGGAGTCTCGTTTGCATCACAGAAATGCCTATCTATTCCCCCTGCAAATGAATCCCCTCTGGAGAGGCTTTCCCAAGCTGCCGGTGTATACCTTACTGAAGCGGTTGTTCCCCCCGGATGTGGAAGAGGAGGATCGGGGATATATATGGGTGGGGCCAGGCCGGGCCGGGGGGGGGGGGGGGGGTTGAGCGCAGGTGGTGAGGATTAAGGACAAATGGGAGGAGGAGATAGGATGTGGTGTGTGGAGTGAGGCAACACGTAGGGTGAACTCAACCTCCTCGTGTGCGAGGATTGTTTGATTCAGTTTCGGTGGTGCACGGGGTGCATGTGACTCAGGCGAGGATGAGTGGGTTCTTCCAGGGGGTGGTAGACGAGTGTGAGCGGGGGCCAGCAAATCAAGCGCATATGTTCTGGGGCTGTGAGAAGTTGGAGAGATACTGGGGGGGGGGGGGGGGGGGGGGGTGTTAGGGATGTTATCAAAGATTGTGAGGGTAGAGGCCAGGCCGGACCCGATGGTAGCGATTTCTGAGGTATCGGAAATGCCGGAGTTGATGGAGGGGAGGAATGCCGACGTTATGGCCTTCGCTTCCCTACATGCCCGGCGAAAGATTCTGCTGGGAAGGAAGAAGGAAGTCAACAACGCCACCGGGGGTGGCGGCCTGGCTGGGGGTCCTGTACGGCTTTCTCTGGCTGAAGGAGATTAAGTTTGAATTGAGACAGCGGTGCTAGAGAGGCCCGGCCAACCACGCCCACATGTTCTGGTCTTGCCCCAGACTTGTTGAGTACTGGACAGCCTTCTTCGAGGCTATGTCCAAAGTGGTGGGGGTGAGGGTGGAGCCATGCCCGATAGTGGCGGTCTTCGGGGTTTCAGACCAGCCAGATCTATTCCTGGGGAGGAGGGCGGACGCCCTTGCCTTTGCCTCCCTGATTGCCCGCCGTAGAATCCTGTTTGGCTGGCGGTCAGCAGCACCACCCAGAGCTGCAGACTGGCTGTCCGACCTCTCGGAATCTCTCCAAATGGAGAAAATCTAATTCGCCATCCGAGGGTCGGACGACGGCTTCCACAGAACGTGGGAGCCATTCATGCAACTGTTCCGGGACCTGTTTGTGGCCAACGTACATGAGGAAGAATAGTCGGGTGGCCAAGAACCAGGGGAAAATGGGCGGGAATCGGGGGAAGGTAGCCGGGGGGAGGGGGGGGGGGGTTGGGCTACAGGCTCGGTATGGGGGTTTGATGGCAAGCCAAGGCCCAAAACCAAACTATAAATAAATGCCTATAAACATGTGCCTCGGCCATATTGGGGAATGTAAAATATGTATGCTGGCTAAAGGGGGCGGCCACAATTATTGTTATGAAAATGCTTACCTGTAAATATTCATGTTAAATTTTTGTGTTTTCCTTTTTTTTTCTCTCTCTCTAATAACTTGTAATTTGTCATATATAAAATATGAAAACTCAATAAAAAAACATTTATAAAAAAAAAGTTTGAATTGAGAGGATCAGCAGAGGGCTTTGAGACACTGAGGATCGTTCATGACCATGTTTGAGGAATGGGGGGGGGGGGGGGGAAGGCTGTGAGATGTGGAGAATGTTGTTTGATTTATTTATGCTTTTGTACTTTTGAATATGTTAGGAATAAAATTAAATTAAATTAAAACGTAGCTTTTTCCTGTGATGTACCCCTGGATTTATTTTTCAAATGCAACATGCTGGTGTCCGTTGCAGATCCGACTGTGTCTGCCGTCTGCTCCCGGAAGGTAAAAGCCCATCAGTCCAAGCCTTGAATATGTTCAAGGACTCGGCCCCCACAGCTTCTAGGTCCTACTTACCAAAGCCACTGCTCGCCTTGCTGAGCAAGAGTAGAAAAGAAAAAGAGCACCTTGTTTCCTCCTGACGAACTCCTTCCATCGCCAAACTCCAACTTAAGCACTCGACTACAGCCCAAAGCAGCATCTCCTCAGTCAACAAACTCCAGATTATACTGTAGCCCAAAGCAGCAGTTCCTCAGTCACCAAACTCCAACTTAAGCACTTCATTCCAGCCGAAAACAGAACCTCGGTCACCAAACTCCAACTTAAGCACTTTATTGCTGCCCAAAGCAGCACTCCAGTGCAGACAACGTCAGCACTGTAAAATGATTCGCTTTTGTATTTGAGTCTTGGTTCTGAATGCCTGCTTAAGTCAGTTACCAAACGTTTTGCCAGTATAAAATACTCAGCGATTAGCACAAAAGTAAGGAATCCAAACTTTTAAAATATATAAATATAGAGGTAACCTTAACCTAGTCATATTCTCCCCCACCTCTCTGAAAACCAGCTGCATAACAAATACAATTTTAAATGTTTTATTGTTCCATCGTCTCCGCCACCTGCCAGTAATTGGGAGTGGCAGGTACACAGACTGTGCCAAAATCATAGAATTTACAGTGCAGAAGGAGGCCATTCAGCCCATCGAGTCTGCACCAGCTCTTGGAAAGAGCACCCTACCCAAGGTCAACAACTCCACCCTATCCCCATAACCCAGTAACCCCACCCAACACTAAGGGAAATTTTGGACACTAAGGGCAATTTACCATGGCCAATCCACCTAACCTGCACATCTTTGTGAGCTGATCCAACAAAATAAAACTTAAGATAAGCACCCTGAAAGTTACATTTAAGCAATCTTAAAATAGGGTTTCCAACTGTGATTAAATGTGTTCCTGGAAGTTTCATCGCCTGAATTTTCCCCGGTGCATTTCCAGCCATTAGTCGGCCAACACACCCATCCTGGTGGTGCCCATTCAAAAACACTATTGACCAATTGGACAATGCTTGACCAATCAGCCAAACAGTCTAACCTCCACTTCCCCTTCTTCCAATATTTTTTATACCTGGTAAAGGGAAATGTTCAAAGGATATCCCGATGATGTTTCTCCAGGATCGCACCCGGGAGATCGATCCTCAATTCCTGGAGACTCCAGGTCGTGGCAACCCTACGCAGTCCTTAGCCATAAGGCTGGGCCACCACCAGAAAAAATAATCTAATCCTGAAGTGGACATCGCAATTCAGCCACATCATAGACATATCCCAGGAAAACTATCTTAGCCCATCCAGGCTGATCAAGAAGTCCACAAGCACCCAAAAATATTACTACATCCAATTGTTAAATGTATTGCATGTTCTTTTTCATTCCAACATCAAATCCTAAAGTAGTTTTTGGCCATTTTCTCTCTCTCCACCCCACCCTTTGATTATTGTTTAGACTCATTTTCCTGATGATCTTTTCTATAATATTTACCAAACACCATAATAATAATAATAATAACTTGTCACAAGTAGGCTTCAATGAAGTTACTGTGAAAAGCCCCTAGTCGCCACATTCCGGCACCTGTTCGGGGAGGCCGGTACAGGAATTGAACCCACACTGCTGGCATTGTTCTGCATTACAAGCCAGCTATTTAGCCCATTGTGCTAAACCAGCCCCTTAGTTAGTCCTTTCTCACAAAGACCTAACTCCTGGCTCTTTTGTCCGCTACCTGCAGTTGGAGATAGTACTCAACATACGGAATGCGCCTGTGAGGCATGGCCAACACCCTTTGCCTGCGTATGCAGTGATGATACCGGTCTTGGAGGACTGCTGTGGAGGCAAGGTACACAATTGACCCAACGTGTTTACCAGCCTTTTAATTTAAAAATAACACTGACACGCACGATAAGGTTTCTCAGGAAATAAAGTTCACAGCCTGTATTGCTGGGTGGAAAGGAAGTATGTTAACACGTGTGTGTGTGCATATCTCTCACATAGATGTCTAGAGCTTTCTAATGACTGCAAGTTTCAACGTGTAAAATGCTCCTGCCAATTATTGCAGAGGAGCGCCACGCTCCATCACAGGAGCTCAAGACAGCAAACTTTCTGCTGACTTCCCACATGCTCCCATTTAAATCACCTTAAATGTTCTGGCTTGAGACAATTCACACCTCTTTAACCTGTGATTATCCCTCTCTCTGGATCTGCAATGATTTGATTACCTGCAAATGCTCGCATTCCAAGCATTGTCCGGTATCTCTGACTTTGTCTATATAAATGTTTCTGAAACCTACCTCTCCATTCACCTGAGGAAGGAGCTGCGCTCTGAAAGCTCGTGTTTGAAACAAACCTGTGGGACTTTAACCTGCTGTTGTAAGATTTCTTACTGTGCTCACCCCAGTCCAACGCCAGCATCTCCACATCATCCCATTGAAATCACACACTTAGATAGAATTTTTTTAGAATTTACAGCGCAGAAGGAGGCCATTCTGCCCATCGAGTCTGCACCGGCTCTTGGAAAGAGCACCCTACCCAAGGTCAACACTTCCACCCTATCCCCATAACCCAGTAACCCCACCCAACACTAAGGGCAATTTTGGACACTAAGGGCAAATTATCATGGCCAATCCACCTAACCTGCACATCTTTGGACTGTGGGAGGAAACCGGAGCACCCGGAGGAAACCCACGCATGCACGGGGAGGATGTGCAGACTCCGCACAGGCAGTGACCCAAGCCGGAATCGAACCTGGGACCCTGGAGCGGTGAAGCAATTGTGCTAACCACTATGCTACCGTGCTGCCCAAACTTCTTAGCAAAAACAAAAAAAAAGGACAGTCATTGTTCACAAGAGTTAGCAGCTAGAAATCAACACTGTGTCGCTTAGCAAAAAGAGAGGACAGGGATTACTCACAAGAGTTGGCAGCTAGAAATCAACACTGTACCCACCACCCCTCCATCCAGAGATCCTGAATTGACACATTTGCACTGCATTGCAACCGACCTCTCCACTTGCCTCGGTCCCTTTAAAATCCCTCCCCTCAAACACTTCAATCAAAATGCCGACGGCGGCACAAAGCACCCCAGAACAACACAATTTTGGAACTAACCTGGGGGCCGCTCTGTTATCTAGAAGGAAATAACCTACTTCAGGAGCAGTGAGCAGGGAGGCAGCTTTGTTCACAAGTTGAGCTGCTGCAGTAACTTTTTGTCCCGTGGACAGAGAGAGAGAGAAACAGCCTCTGCAACTACTCCCCCTCCCCATTCCTCTTTAAGCTTCTCATCCATTGGACCATTCGTTGCAAACTTCCTGTAACAGGGTTTTTTTTGTGGGGGGGGAACCTTGTCCCAGCCAATTCCTTTTGCCCGTTGCTTTGCTCTTGGAGATGTTGAGAGGAGCATAAAGGGTTTTTTCTTTTGAAAAGCGACTTTTTTTGTCACCCGCCTGCAATTCTAAAACCCTGAACACAAAGAACTAGTCACATTAAAGTGTAGTAGAGGGGAAAGGCAGGAGTCAGCTCGCACATTGTAACCTCCCACATTGTAACCTCCCACAAAGCGAATTGACATGTTTGATTGTCTAACCTTGTCATGACCATTTTGAAATGTTCCTTTGATTGCATTGTATTGATTGTATGGAACACTTGAATATCATTACATTTTCTGTAATGGCCACTTTGAAATGTTTGGAATGCTCTTTCAGATACTTTACGAATGAAGTATCTTTTTGCAAAGAAAATAAATCATTTTTGTATTGATATTGATGGAAGGAGGGATTGAAGATGTGACCTCCAATACCTTAACGACAAAGGCAGCAGATGAATGGGAACACTATCACCCCCCAGTTCCTTTTCAAGCCGACCTTGGATGCCTATTGCCCAGTCCTTCATCATTGTTGGGTCAAAATCCAGGAAGGGCCTGGCCATCAGCAGGAGAGGAGCATTTTTACATCCATGGGGGCATAGGAATTAGGAGCCGAAGTGGGCAATTCAGCCCTTCGTGCCTGCTCGGCCATTAGGTCAGGTCATGGCTTGCCACACAAAGGGAGGTGTTGCAGCGCAGTGGGAGGCATTCCCGCCTCTCGAGATCCCGGTTGGAGTCCCACTCCAGGACTTGATGGCCAAGGAAGGTTCATAACGCGGCCAGACAGGGTGAGAGTTGCAAACCCTTCCAAACACCCCTTCCCAAAAAACCCTCTCAACACCTCCGAGAGCAAAATAATGGGCAGAAGGAATTGGCTGGGACAAGGTTCAATTTTTTAAAAACCCTGTTACAGGAAGCGGTAAGAGCGGGGGGTGGGAGAGACTCCTGGTCAACCACGCTCGATGCAGTGTGACGCCCCTCAAACCCCCTGGCAGCACAGTGGAGACCTGTGCCGGAAACAGACAAAAATCTGCCTGAGAGGTGGGAAGGGAAAGGGAATTACCACTCAAGGTGGGAGTTCTAGGACTTCAGAAATCCCGTGGGTTCAATCAGAACATTCAAGAGGGCATTAGATGATTCACTCTCGATCATCAGCAACATGAAGGAAGGTGTCACATTCAGCACTATCAAGCGACACTTATTCAGTAATAACCTGATCACTGATTGGATTCCACCAGGGCCGACCAGCTGCTGACCTCAGTACAGCCTTAGTCCAACCACGGACAAAAGAGCTGAACTCAACAGGTGAGGTGTAAGTGTGTCCTTGACATCATTTGTCCAAATGTGGCATCAAGGAGCCCCTGGAAAAACTGGATCCAATAGGAATCAGAGGGAAAACTCTCCACTGATTGGAGCACAAAGGAAGATGACTGTGGTTGTTGGAGGTCAATCATCTCAGTCCCAGGACTTTGCAGTAGGGGTTAGAATCCTTACAGTGCAGAAGGAGGCCATTTGGCCCATCAAGTCCTCACCAGCCCTCCAGAACAGCACCCTACCTAGGTCACCCCCCCCCCCCCCCCCCCCCCCCCCATCGCCCTTACCCTATCCCCATAACCCCCAACTGACCAGCACATCTTCGGATACTAAGCGGCAATTTAGTTAGCATGGCCAATCAACTTAGCCTGCACATCTTTGGACTGTGGGAAGAAACTGGAGCACCCAGAGGAAATCTACGCAGGCACGGGGAGAATATGCAAACTCCACACATCACCCAAGGACAGAATCGCACCCGGGTCCCTGGCATTGTGAGGCAGCAGTGCTAACCACTGTGCCAGCGTGCCACTCCTTAGGGTAGTGTCCCAGGCCAAACCATCTTCAGCTGCTTCATCAATGAACATCCATCCATCAAAGGGCAGAATTCTCCCATTCTGCCCATGGCGGGTTTGGTGACTGGTGGGAGTGGAGAATCCTGCGGGAGTTGGAAACTCGCGAACATAAAATCAATTTGCAATTTTCCCAATGGCGGGTTAATGGCAGGTCACTTTTCCCACTGTCTGGTGGTGTGAAGCAAACTTGCATCTCATGAATACTCATTGAAACAATTGATCACCGAAATCCCGTCAGGCCTTCCAATCTTGCTTCACGCCAGTGAGAAATCATGTCGGTGGCAAACGCGTTTGAAAAATATTGACGGGCACAAGGCAGACCTCAATTCGCTTGAGTTCGCCTACTTGCCATAGCACTTGCCCCGCTCCTATAGCGCTGAACGCCATTCTGCTGGGATGGGCCAGTTCGTGCCCCTCAGCTCCAGGCCGAGCTGGTCTTTACTGTGCTGCTGGACTCCTGGTACCTCCATTCCAATGGTCCATAGTTTGACGGGGGTGGGGGGTGGGCGATGGGGGGGTTGTAATTTGAGGATGGGGGGGAACTGATCAAGGCAAGAGAGGGCATGTGGAAAACGGACTCCGCAAGGGTTGGGGGGGTGGAAGGGCAAGAGGGCATGGAAGGGTGAGAGGGCATGATGGAAGGTAGAGGGACAAGGAGGTGGATGAAGAAGACAAACAATAGAAGGCAGAGGAGAGATCGAGGGGAGGGAAACTGGATCGCAAAAAGGCTGCATGAAATGCTCACTAAACATGGGGGTCCACGGGGTACCTCACCATTTATTACAACGGGATGATGAAGACTCCAGATAGGGTGGATAAAATCCACGTGGGCTATTAGTGGCTTGCAGGTGATGGGCTTGGAGGGGGGGAGGGGGATGGTTCAATCGAGGTACAGACTTCTTCTAGAGTCTGCTAGCCTTTTGCCTCTGGGCTCAAAACATCCTGTACAGTTTGGTGTAGACAGATGGGCCGGAGAGAATGATATGAGTGTGCTGGACATTTGCACATGGCTTCGGGTGTCCTCATACGCTGATGACCTGTACTTAGCAGTTTGAGACCAGTCTATTAAAATTAATATTCTCCCGAGGTTTTTGTTTCTGTTTCAGTGCCTCCCCACTTTTCCCCTAAATATTTTTTTGTTAAGATGAATAAGATGATAACATCCTTTATATATCAGGGCGGGCCCAAGGATTCAGGGGGACAGAGAGGCGGCAGGGGGCTTGGGGGGAAAGGGGGGGAAGGGGGGAAGGGGGGAGGGGGGAAGGGGGAGGGGGGATGGGGAGGGGGAGGGAGGAGGGGAGGAGGGGTGGAGGGAGGGGGAGGGAGGGAAGAGGGGGGAGGGAGGGGAGGGGGAGGGAGGGGGGGAGGGAGGGGGGAGGGGGGGGAGCGGTCTAGCGTTTCCCAATTTGCTTTTCTACTACTGGGCGGCCAACATTGAGAAGGTGCTGAAGTGGTTCAGTAATGGGTTTCATTTGTGTCTTTTGTGTTTCTTGCATTTTCTGTTTTTCTGGGAAAACCAATATTCATCACAATGGGCGCGATTCTCCACCCCCCACGCCGGTTGGGAGAATAGCGGGAGGGCCTCCCGACATTTTTCACGCCCTCCCGCTATTCTCCCCCCCTCGCCCGATCCACGTCACGAATCGCCGCTCGCCGTTTTTTACGGCGAGTGGCGAATCTCCGCGGCCGATGGGCCGAGCGGCCGGGCCTTTACGCCTGTTTTTCCACGGCAGCAAACACACCTGCTCGCTGCCGTCGTAAAAACGGGCGCTGGGTGCCCGTTTGGGGCATCCAGAGGCCCGTTTGGGGCGGGAGCACCACTGTTGTGCTCGGGAGGGGACAGGCCCGCGATCGGTACCCACCGATCGTCAGGCGTGCGTCCAAAGGGGTCGCACTATTTCCCCTCCACCGCCCGACAAGATCAAGCCGCCACATCTTGTCGGGCGACGGTAGAGAAATGCGGATCCGCGCATGCTCGGGTTCCGTCAATGGCGTGATGACGTCACCCGCGCATGCGCGGGTTGGAGCCGGCCGCGCGCCAAGGTGACGCGCGGCCTTAACGACGGTCGTTAAGGCCGCAACGCCGTGATTCCCGGGGTCCTGCTCCTCGCCCCGATGGGGGGGTAGGATTGTGTCCCGGGAACGGACGTGAAGGCTGCCGTGAAACACGGCCGGTTTCGCGGCAGCCTTACGACTCTCCGCATTTGCGGAGAATCTCGCCCAATATTTTTTTCCTCCAAGGAAACTGTTAGGAATGGGTTCACAGACCTTCCAATTAAATACTAATTTGATGTTAATTATCCAATAGATCACTCATGTATAAAGGGGTTACAGGTGGCACTAATTTTTGGTGGAGATTTGCGTGTGAAGTTGGATCAAAGAAATAAAGGTGGTCTGTGGTGAAGCAGAACTCTTATCTCCTTTACTCTACAGAACCTTAAACACTATATGGGGACAGATGGAGATGAGTTTTGTGTAGGGCCTCTAGTTTGGGTGCATTGATAAGGACCTCACTGCCGTTCCCTCTGGTGAGGTATTCTTCAGGCCCGATGGTTGTGCCCATTCTAAGGATACGAAGAGATTGAGCTGTTGGGAGTGATGGAGGAGTGGACCAGGGTATCCCTGAGGAAATGGTCCCTGCGGAACACTGACCGGGGGAGTGAGGCTAAGATGTGTTTGGTTTGGTAGTGGCATCATGCTGGAGTTGGTGGAACTGGTGGAGGATGATCCTTTGAATTCAGGGGGGGGGGGGGAAGACATTGAGGACAGTGGTCCCTATCCTGGTTCTGGGTGGGAGGGGAAGGTGTGAGAGCAGAGGTGCAGGTGATGGGGTGGACACAGTTGCGAGCCCTGTCAACAACAGCGGGTGGGAAACCACGATGGAGGAAGATGGGTCAGCAGCACCATTATGGAAAGTGACATTGGAACAGATGCAATGGAGGTGAAGGAACTGGGAGAAGAGTCCTCACAGGATGTGGGGGTGTGAAGACCTGTAGTTGAGGTAGCTTGGGAGTTGGTGGAGACCAATGGACAGTCTATCCCCAGAAATGGACGGAGACCAAGGAAGGGAAGGGAAGTGTTGGGGCTGGACCATGTGGAGGTGAGAGAGAGAGAAGGAAATTGGTAGTGAAATTGATACATTTTCCCAACTCCAGATGAGAATATGAAGTGGCTGTGAAACAGTAGTCGACGTACTGATAAAGGAGTTGTGGGAGGTAGGACTGGAGCAAGGAATGTTTAGCAATTATTAGTTTCAATATTTCTTAAAATTCATCCATGGAATGTGGGCATCGTTGGTTCGGCTATTTCAGAGTCAACCACATTGTTCTGGAGTGACATTAAAGGCATTAATTTCCTGCCCTGAAGGACATTAATGGACTATAGAGTCCCTACAGTGCAGAATGAGGCCATTTGGCCCATCGAGTCGGCACTGGCCCTCTGAAAGAGCACCCTACCTAGGTCAACCCCTTCCCTATCCCTTTAGCCAACCTCCCCTGTACATCTTAATAATAATAATCACTTATTGTCACAAGTAGGCTTCAATGAAGTTACTGTGAAAAGCCCCCAGTCACCACATTCCGGTGCCTGTTCGGGGAGGCTGGAACGAGAATTGAACCCAAGCCTCTGATCTTGTTCTGCATTACAAGCCAGCTGTCTTGGCCTACTGTGCTAAACCAGCCCCTAGTGTCTTTGGACACAAAGGGGCAATTTAGCATGGCCAATCCACCTCCCAGCAGATCGTTGGACTGTTGGAGGAAACCCAATCCAACAAGGGGAGAACATGAAAACTCCACACAGTCACCCAAAACTGGAATTGAACCTGGGTCTCTGGCGCTGTGAGGCAGAAGTCCTGACCACCGGACAGTTCATGGCACAATTTCAGATTTTTATTAAATTCAAATTTCTCCATCTGCCATGGTGGGATTTGAACCCTAGCCCTCATAGCATTGCCTGCAATTATTAGTGCAGTGACAATCCCACTACTTCACAGCCTTCCTCGGTAAAACCAGTAGATGTAGGCTGGATGTAATTACAGGTCACTTCTCCTCAACCATGATGGAAAGCAATCCTTTCAACAGCCAATGTGACCTGACACTGGGGGCATTGCACTTTTTCATGAGCTCAGATCATTCACTGTCCCGCGACCCAGTGGGAGTGGGCGATAATTCCTCGGTTTTAAAGTCTATTTTGCCCACCTCACAGCAGAAAGCTTGCCAGGCGCCAAGACCCAGAACTGCTGAAGTTGAGACTTTGACACACATCGTAAAACAGATGATTAAACGGAATAATGTAATGTGACCAGATGATGATGTTGGTCTGTCAGGCATTGAACAATATTTTTTATACAGTATTAATTTACGGGATGTGGATATCCTTAGCAAGGCCAGCATTTATTGTCTGTCCCAATTGCCCTTGTTCACAGGGCATTTAAGAGTCAACAATATTTATCACATGCTGCAAAAAAGATAATAGTCATTGAAGTTCTAACTTGCCAAATATGTCCTAGTTAAGAATATCTGCAGATTATCTGTTCCCTTTTGTAGCTGAACCAGAGGGGTACCAATATCCTGGGGGGGGAGATTTGCTAGTGCTCTTCGGGGGGGTTTAAACTAATTCAGCAGGGGGATGGGAACCTAAATTGTAGTCCCAGTGTACAGGATGTTGAGAGTAGTGAGGTCAGGGATAGGGTTAAAAGTTCGAAAGAGGGCACCGGCAAGAGGGACGCTGGTTTGAAGTGTGTCTACTTCAACGCCAGGAGCATCCGGAATAAGGTGGGTGAGCTTGCAGCATGGGTTGGTACCTGGGATCTTGATGTTGTGGCGATTTCAGAGACATGGGTAGAGCAGGGACAGGAATGGTTGTTGCAGGTTCCAGGATTTAGATGTTTCTGTAAGAACAGAGAAGATGGTAAAAGAGGGGGGTGTGGCATTGTTAATCAAGGAAAGTATTACGGCGGTAGAAAGGACGCTTGAGGACTCATCTACTGAGGTAGTATGGGCCGAGGTTAGGAACAGTAGAGGAGAGGTCACCCTGTTGGGAGTTGTCTATAGACCTCCGAATAGTTCCAGAGATGTAGAGGAAAGGATTGCAAAGATGATTCTCGACAGGAGCGAGAGTAACAGGGTAGTTGTTATGGGGGACTTTAACTTTCCAAATATTGACTGGAAATACTATAGTTCGAGTACTATAGATGGGTCAGTTTTTGTGCAGTGTGTGCAGGAGGGTTTTCTGACACAGTATGTAGACAGGCCAACAAGGGGCGAGGCCATATTGGATTTGGTACTGGGTAATGAACCCGGCCAGGTGTTAGATTTAGATGTAGGTGAGCATTTTGGTGATAGTGATCACAACTCGGTTATGTTTACTTTAGCAATGGGCAGGGATAGGTATATACCGCAAGACAAGAATTATAGCTGGGGGAAAGGCAATTATGATGCTATTCGGCAAGATTTAGGATGTATAGGATGGGGAAGGAAACTGCAGGGGATGGGTACAATCGAAATGTGGAGCTTTTTCAAGGAACAGCTACTGCGTGTCCTTGATAAGTATGTACCTGTCAGGCAGGGAGGAAGTTGTCGAGCAGGGGACCGTGGTTTACTAAGGAAGTTGAAGCACTTGTCAAGAGGAAGAAGAAGGCTTATGTTAGGATGAGACATGAAGGCTCAGTTAGGGCACTTGAGAGTTACAAGTTAGCCAGGAAGGACCTAAAGGGAGAGTTAAGAAGAGCGAGGAGAGGACACGAAAAGTCGTTGGCGGATAGGATCAAGGAAAATCCTAAGGCTTTCTATAGGTATATCAGGAACAAAAGAATGACTAGAGTAAGATTAGGGCCAATCAAGGATAGTAGTGGAAAGTTGTGTGTGGAATCAGAGGAGATAGGGGAAGCGTTCAATGGATATTTTTCGTCAGTGTTTACACTGGAGAAAGACAATGTTGTCGAGGAGAACACTCAGGTTCAGTCGACCAGGCTAGGTGGAATTGAGGTTCAAAAGGAGGAGGTGTTAGCAATTTTGGAAAATGTCAAAATAGATAAGTCCCCTGGGCCAGATGGGATTTATCCTAGGATTCTCTGGGAAGCCAGGGAGGAGATTGCAGAGCCTTTGTCCTTGATCTTTGTGTCGTCTTTGTCGACAGGAATAGTGCCGGAAGACTGGAGGATAGCAAATGTTGTCCCCTTGTTCAAGAAGGGGAGTAGAGACAACCCTGGTAATTATAGACCTGTGAGCCTTACTTCGGTTGTGGGTAAAATGTTGGAAAAGGTTATAAGAGATAGGGTTTATAATCATCTTGAAAAGAACAAGTTGATTAGCGATAGTCAACATGGTTTTGTGAAGGGTAGGTCATGCCTCACAAACCTTATTGAGTTTTTTGAGAAGGTGACCAAACAGGTGGATCAGGGTAAAGCTGTTGATGTGATGTATATGGATTTCAGTAAGGCGTTTGATAAGGTTCCCCACGGTAGGCTATTGCAGAAAATAAGGAAGTATGGAATTGAAGGTGATTTAGCGGTTTGGATCAGTAATTGGCTAGTTGAAAGAAGACAGAGGGTGGTGGTTGATGGCAAATGTTCGTCCTGGAATTCAGTTACCAGTGGTGTACCGCAAGGATCTGTTTTGGGGCCACTGCTGTTTGTCATTTTTATAAATGACCTGGAAGAGGGTGTAGAAGGATGGGTTAGTAAATTTGCAGATGACACGAAGGTCGGTGGAGTTGTGGATAGTGCTGAAGGATGTTATAGGATACAGAGGTATAGATAAGCTGCAGAGCTGGGCTGAGAGGTGGCAGGTGGAGTTTAATGCGGAAAAGTGTGAGGTGGTTCACTTTGGAAGGAGTAACAGGAATGCAGAGTACTGGGCTAATGGCAAGATTCTTGGTAGTGTAGATGAACAGAGAGATCTCGGCATCCAGGTACATAAATCCCTGAAAGTTGCCACCCAGGTTAATAGGGCTGTTAAGAAGGCATATGGTGTGCTAGCCTTTATAAGCAGGGGGATTGAGTTTCGGAACCACAAGGTCATGCTGCAGCTGTACATTACTCTGGTGCGGCCGCACCTGGAGTACTGTGTGCAGTTTTGGTCACCACATTATAGGAAGGATGTGGAAGCTTTGGAAAGGGTTCAGAGGAGATTTACTAGGATGTTGCCTGTTATGGAGGGAAGGTCTTACGAGGAAAGGCTCAGGGAATTGAGGTTGTTTTCGTTAGAGAGGAGAAGGCTGAGAGGTGACTTAATAGAGACATATAAGATAGTCAGGGGGTTAGATAGGGTGGACAGTGAGAGTCCTTTTTCCTTGGATGGTGATGACCAACACGAGGGGACATAGCTTTAAATTGAGGGGTGAGAGATATAGGACAGATATCAGAGGCAGTTTCTTTACTCAGAGAGTAGTAGGGGTGTGGAACGCCCTGCCTGCAACAGTAGTAGACTCGCCAACTTTAAGGGCATTTAAGTGGTCACTGGATAGACATATGGATGAAAATGGAATAGTGTAGGTCAGATAGGCTTCAGATGGTTTCACAGGTCGGCGCAACATCGAGGGCCGAAGGGCCCGTACTGCGCTGTAGTGTTCTATGTTCTATGTTCTATTATGGTCTTATAGACAGACCAGTGAATGGCTGCAGTTTGAAACACTGTAAATTGTTCCTTTGTCCATTTGGAGAGTGGGTAAAGCTGACAAATTCAACAAGTGATTGGGGTTTCAGTGCACAGAGCTTCAGGATGACTGGTCAGCAGTGAACACATTCAGAAGTGAAAGTGGGCCATCTTCCAACAATGGGGTTTCTCTTTATCAGGACCAGGGAGCGATCACCTTTTAAGGATTAGAGTACTAAAATTCTATTCCAATTTCTTTGGACTCCTTGGTGCTTAAGCTGTTTGAACTTACTTACTGGCGGGGTGTATTCGTGAGAGGTGAGCTTTTCTTCTACTCTGTTCACTGATGGCATTGGTCTGCAAATTAGGCACTCTTTCTGCAGGTAGACTTCACTCAATCTGCAGTTAATTACATCTGTGGTCAATGGAGCGGTTAGTCGACTTCCTTAATGGAAAGTTCAGCCAGCAGATAAAAGAGGAAGACCTGGCCAAGGCTGTGGAACCGAGTCTGAGATTGAGAGAATGGAGCAGAGGCGGGAGTCCCAGGGTCGGGCGATTCACGAGGCGGTGGGGGAGCACGAGGAGCAGCTGGCCTCATTGGTGGCTGGGGGGGGGGGGCGATGTGATGCTGGAGACCCAAATGAGGCTGCAGGAGAAGGTGGAGGATCTGGAGAATTGCTCCAGGAGACACAATTTTAGGTTGTGGGGATACCCGAAGGTGCGGAGGCTGGCACGTATGTGGCCAAAATGTTGGAGAAGCTAATGGGGGAGGGGGTCTTTGACCAGTCCATGGTGGACAGGGTACTGATGAGGAGGCTGCGGGATGGTGAGCCCCCAAGGGCGATGGCGGTGCGGTTGCACTGCATGGATGGGAGAGGCAGACTAGAAATGCACCTGGGAAGGTAACGAGCTGCGGGTGTACCAAGGCCGCAGTGGAAGCTGGGTGTGGGATTGTTGGCGGAGCGAGAGAGGGCTGCCATTTGGGGATACGTGGAGCTAAACGCCACGGTGGAGGTCACAGCCTCTACCCTGTGGGAGGCACTCAAGCATTGGTTAGGGGGGGTTTAATCTCAATTCGGGTGCACAGAGAGAAGGCGGAGCAGGTGGAGATGGCAAGGCTGGTAGATTAGATTCTGAGGGTGGACAGGAGGCATTTGGAGGCCCCGGAGGCGGGCCTGCTGAAGGAGAGGCAGAGCCTCCAGATGGAATTTGGGTTGATGTCTACAGGGAAGGCAGTGGGGCAACTGCGGAGGGCCAGGGGGGCAGTATATATGAATGGTCTATGAATGTCTATGTGTGTCTATGTATGTCTATGTATATGAGTATGGAGAGAAGGCGAGCAGGATGCTGGCCCGCCAGTTGAGGAAGCAATAGGTGGCGAGGGAGATTATCATAGTAAAGGATGATAAGGGTAGGATAGTGTTGGACCCGGAGGGGGTGAATGGCGTGTTTTGAATCATTTTATAGAAGGCTATACAAGTCACAACCCTCACCCCGGGGGAGAGGGTACACGGCGGTTTTTGGACGAGATGGAGTTTCCCAAGATGGAGGAGGAGCAGGTTCAGGGATTGGGACCCACACTGGGTTGAGGGAGATGATGGACAATATGGGGGCGATGCAGACAGGGAAGGCCCTGGGTGCGGAAGGGCTCCCAGTTAATTTTTATAAAAGGTTAGGAGCGAACCTAAGGCCACTGCTAGCGGCGGCATATATTGAGGCAAGGGAGAGGGGGGAGCCCCCCCCCCCCCCCCACACCCCCCACACCCCACATTGTTGCAGACTTCTATTGAAAAAGGATAAGGATCCAGAGCAATGTGGGTCGGACTGCCCAATATCGTTACTGAATGTAGACACAAAGTTATTGGCCTCGCAAATCGAGGACTGCATCCCGGGAGGTGATAGACGAGGACGAAATGGGGTTTATGAAGGGGAGGCAGATGACGGCGAACATGAGGAGGCTGCTCAATGTAATCATGATGCCTTTGGAGGGGCAGGAGGTGGAGGTAGTGGTGGCGATGGACGCGGAGAAGGTGTTTGATCGGGTGGAGTGGGAGTATCTGCTGGAGGCGTTGGGGCGGTTCGGGTTCGGGCAGGGGTTTGCGGACTGGGTCCGGTTGCTGTCTCAGGTGTGCGGAGAAACCGAATGAGTTCAGGATATTTGGGCTGCATCGAGGGATGAGGTAGCCAGTTAGTGATTTCTTTAAGGTCTGAGGGGTCAGCAAAGGGAGGGGGGAATGGTGGGGTAAGGGGTTTAAAATGGGAAGGCGGGATGGGAGAAGGGGGCGGTATTAGGGGAGTGGTGGGGGTAAGTGAGTGTTGGTTGTTTATAATGTTGTTTGGCTGTTCTTCTGCTTTTGTTTGTTTAGATAACAATGCCTTGAATGAAAATATATTTTTAAAAAGTCAACCACATTGTTGCAGGTCTGGAGTCACATGTAGGCCAGACCGGGTAAGGACGGCAGATTTCCTTCCCTAATGGACATCACTAAACCTGATGGTGTTTGACAACAATTGATGATAGGCTAGCTTTCAATCCCATGTTTGTTTATTAGCCAGGATGTGGAGATGCCAGCGTTGGACTGGGGTGAGCACAGTAAGAAGTCTTATGACACAGGTTAAAGTCCAACAGGTTTTGATGCGACCATCAATCCACACGAGACAGAGAGTTGAAGTGAACAGTGGCTTTAATCAACTAGAACAGTGCCTGCCTGCGACTGCTCTGCAATGAGAGCCGCCTACAGGGCAGCTGCTATTTATACCTCCCCGCAAGGGGGCGGAGCCAGGGGCGGAGCCCACAAGGGCACCAACATGATACAATCAGTGTAGTACAGTACAATGGTCCATAGGCGGAGCCCACATGGGCGGCAGCGTGGTACAATGTAGTACAGTGGTGAATGGTTACCATAATATGTTCACCACAGGTTTGTTTCGAATCACTAGCTTTTGGAGCGCAGCTCGATCATCAAATGAGTGGTGCACGGGAGGTCTGCGTGGTGGGATTTGATCCCATGTCCCCAGAGCGTTAGTCTGCTCCTCTGGATTATTAGTCCAGTGACAGTGCCACTGTGCTACCCTCTTCCCATCTTGCGCTTTCTCATTCTTTGATTCGATGATGTAGGAACCTCTCATGTACCTTGATCATCCGAGGCAATGAATTTCTTTAGAAATGCAGAGTCACTGCTGTAATGTGCAGTGCTAGTCTTGGCTCAGCAGTGGAGCTCTGCACCTGCCAGTTAAGGGTTGCAGTCTCAATCCTTCAGCGAGTGGCATCAGCTGGCACTTCAGGGCAGTTCTGAGATGCTGTCTTTCAGAGGTGCTGTTAAAAGAGGTCGTGTAATACAATTTGATGAATGCCAGGGGAGTTCTCGAATTGCCCGAAGCAATATTTATCCTTCAACCAATGGTTTAGCACGGTAATCCGATTTCCACAACTGAGAGGGGATTTTAACATAAATTAAAATCTGTAGCAACTCAATCACCTTTATTCAATATTAAAATGTGATTTGAACATAGTGGAGTACATTCATTGTGTAAAATAAGACACAGACCTTGATCTATTTTTAAATATGTAACATGACAGTCACATGACTGTCTGACATTCCAGTCTATATTTACAATAAGTGGTGCCTCAGTAGTGTGTAACTGACAGTTAGGAATTTGATGCAGATCTTGTCTGCGCTCAGCTGTTACGATTGCGCAATATTGATGCTGAATCTATTTTCAAATACATTCTGAGGACTTATTCCCTGCCTAAAAACCCATTCGTCTAGTCACTGGATGCATCCCTTTCCCTGGCAATCCCTTGGGATGGACTCCCTAAATCTCTGCCTCCTACTGCCCTTTGAGGTACCCCTAGCTCAGTGGGCTAGACAGCTGGTTTGTGATGCAGAACAAGGCCAGCAGCACGGGTTCAATTCCCGTACCAGCCTCCCCGAACAGGCGCCGGAATGTGGCGACTGAGGGCTTTTCACAGTAACTTCACTGCAGTGTTAATGTAAGCCGACTTGTGACAATAAAATGATGATTGTTATTTATTATTAAAACCTATCTCTTTGGCCAAATGGTTGGTCACCTGTCCTCCTAGCTCCTTGTGTGGCCGTGCCACACATTGCTTTATAATGCTGATGTGAAATACCTTAGGATGTTGTATTAGGTACAAGTCTATCTGCAGATGGTAAATTATTATAGACATGTTTTACTAAATTGGTCAAAATACTCTGAATCCAGTACTTATAATGGCGAAAATAGATGAGTTTGTACTCCTTTTATCCATGTACTCAACCTTCAGAGTTGAGCTTGTGTATTTTCAATTTTGTTCTGTGTAAAATAATAATTCTCAAAGTAGTTCTTGATCTGCGCTGCAACACACTGAAGTGGACCAGGACGAGGGAGCATCACTCCTTGAGCTGGGATAGGGCAGAAAGGGAAAAAATCAGTCAAAGTACAATTCCCAGCAATCACTAAACAAACTGCTTGTGGGAAAATTACGTGCAATATTGGCTGCAAAGTTTTTAACACATGGGAACAGCAACTACGCTTCACAAATGGGCGTTAAGATGCTCCGGAGGCAAAGCTAGAGGGGGATTCAGCAATGGTAATGCCATTGAATGTCATGAGGAGATGTTGTTGGGCATAGCCCAGTCTGAATGTGGTCCAGGTCTTGCTTCATTTGAACATGGACTGCTTTAGTAACTGTTTGACCTCCAACAACCATAACCATCTTCCTTTGTTCGAGGTATGACTAATCAGTGGAGAGTGTTCCCCAATTTCCATTGAATGGTGCTGAAAACTGCAGTCATCAGCAAACATCCACACATCTGACCTTATGATGGGGGGGGGGGGGGTTGGGGGGGGGGGGGGCACAAAGTCATCGATGAAGCAGTTGGTTGGTTGATGGTTGCCCTCAGACACTGTACTGGACAATTCCTGCAGTAATGTCCTGGGGCTGAAATGTTTGACCTCCAACAACCATAACCATCTTCCTTTGTTCGGGATATGACTAATCAGTGGAGAGTGTTCCCCAATTTCCATTGACTCCAGTTCTGCTAGGGCTGAAGAGTCGATTCTTGTTCTTGAGTTCCTAGATACAGAGGAAAGAACCTAAATGAGGAACAAAAGAAATAACAGCAGGGGTAGGCTTGTGTTGTCTTTCAATATCATGGCTGATGGTGGACCTCAATTCCACTTTCCCATATCCCTTGATTCCCCTAGTGTTCAAAAGTCAATCTCGAACTTAAACACACAGTGACAAAAAAATCCCACAGTTTGACCAAGAACTCCGAACATATTGCTCAGCTAAGGGAGAAAGCCCTTTCCCCATGATCTAGTTAAATCGTTTTGGTAAATGAGCCACGCATGAGCTTGTAAAATCTGCCAGAATGGAATTTCTTATCACAATGAACTGCAGCTGAAAGTTACTGTGCTGAAATGTTTACAATAAGGCAAGTGATTGTCACCAAGGATCTTGTAACGTTACCAAAGTTATAATTTTACTCAGTAGATTCCAATGCAAAATGAGTGAAATCATTTTAGCTGTGTGTCACACTGACTATCCCAATTTTCAAAGATGAGTGAATGGATGTTACAATATCATGTTACAATATCTTTTTAATAAATTTAGTGTACCCAATTATTTTTTTCCAATTAAGGGGCAATTTAGCGTGGCCAATCCACCTACCCTGCACATCTTTGGATTGTGGGGATGAAACCCACGCAAACATGGGGAGAATGTGCGAACTCCACATGGGCAGTGACCCAGAGCCAGGATCGAACCTGGGACCTTGGCGCCATGAGGCTGCTGGGCTAACCCACTGCGCCACTGTGCTGCTCTCCATTTTACAATATCAACCGAAAATCAGAATCAAAGATCCATATAATATAGAGCATCAAGCAATCAGCCAACTCTAACATATGGACTGTGGGGGAGGTGGTGGTGGAGTTGTATTGTCACTGGACTAGTAAACCAGAGAAATGCTCCGGGGTCCCCAGTTTAAATCCTGCCACTGAAGATTGTGAAATTTGAATTCAATAAAAATCTGGAATTTAAAGTTTAATGATGGCCATGAAATGAAATGAAAAGAAAATCGCTTATTGTCACGAGTAGGCTTCAAATGAAGTTACTGTGAAAAGCCCCTAGTCGCCACATTCCGGCGCCTGTTCGGGGAGGCTGTTACGGGAATCGAACCGTGCTGCTGGCCTGCTTGGTCTGCTTTCAAAGCCAGCGATTTAGCCCTGTGCTAATGGCGATTGTTGTAAAAATGCATCTGGTTCACTAATGTCCTTTAGGGAAGGAACTCTGGCGTCCTTACCCAATCTGGCCTACCTGTGACTCCAGACCCACAGCAATATCGCAGACTCTTAACTGCCCCCTCAAGAACAATTGGGAAAGGGTAATAAATGCTGGCTCAGCCAGCGACACCCATGTCCCATGAACAAATCAATGTCCTCCATCAAAAGTAATGACAATACTAAATCACACCGTATTAAAGTCAACAACGTTCTGTCAATTTTATCGCTCTTTGACAGAAGGCAATGTTGTGATGAGCTGTCAAAGAAATGGTGCTTCACTGTTTACCTTGCTGACAGTCGCCCAGAAAGCTTTTGCTGGCTTTTGACAGGAAATCTGCTCTAATGTGGTGTCTGTTTTAGTGCAATGCCCTTTAAAGGAGATCTTCTAAAATCTTCAAGGCTCTTCAACCAACTAACCAGACTGAACAATCCTCACTGCGACACAAAAGTCTCAACGAGGAAATAGAAAGCAGGAAATATAAATGCTTATATCATCTACAGGAAGTGGAATGAAGATTGGGGATGAGAGAGCGATAAGAGACAGAAAAAGTGACATCTATTTTTAAATTACAAAACTTTTTAATGTCTGAAGGTGAGACGGCACACTTGTAAATTTTAATTTTCAGGATAAGGCAGTATTTTGGCAGTAATGATCAATTGGCCTGTGGAATAAAAGTTCAATTACTCCTTGAAAGCTCCAGTCCAAGTCTTTGTTAGCTTTAGGGGTGTGTACCCCAAGTTCACTTCCCTTTCAATGTTGTGTCTATCCCCAGCTACTGTTAGTGCACATCCTGTGGAGTATGAGACATCTCTGCCAACAACTTCCAGATTTCTGTGTGTTACTGCATATGTGTGGATGCCAGTGGTTGCTGTCTTATTTACTCCAAAATGAAGATGAGTACAATTGTCCTCACCTTTATTAACAAAGCAAAATCTGAGCAAATAATTTTCAAACACAAAACATGATTCAGACTTTCTGAAGTCCCCGGAGGAAAAACCACAAGGCTAAAGCTCAGGAAATTAAACATAAACTGTGTTTAAGAAAGTAAATGTGTACCGGATCTCAGAAGATGACATTTTTATTTCTCAACCTGTTGGCTCTCTGAATCTGAATGAGGCTAAACTCTAATAAATTCTATTTTATAAAAGGAAATGGTCTAAGATTGTCCACGTTTGTCGTTTTATATCCAATTCTTATAACCCACAGTAAAACTTTTCTTCCAATAGTTTAGGCAGGGCATCAACTTGGATTTCAGAGACGAAAGAATACAATGCAGCCACACCACTTGAATGAAAAATGAAAATCACTTATTGCCACGAGTAGGCTTCAATGAAGTTACTGTGAAAAGCCCCTAGTCACCACATTCCGGCACCTGTCCGGGGAGGCTGGTACGGGAATCGAACCGTGCTGCTGGCCTGCTTTAAAAGCCAGCGATTTAGCCCAGTGAGCTAAACCAGCCCCTCCTCTACAGCTCTACCGCTACAGCTATATAATTGAAACGTTAACCATAGGTCAACCTGATGCCTTGCATAGATTGAATAGTTGGTCACTGGGCACACTGCAAGTTGAGTTCAGAACTTTGCACCAACGTCACAGTGAGAAGTTAAGTGTGTACAATCGCCTGCTTTTTGCTCATCGCCCTTAATGAACAGAAACTATGTATGCAGCAGGTGTGAGTTACACATAATGAAGAGGGAGACGATAAACTGAGGGTAAACGAGCAAGTAATATAAAGACAGACAGCAGGAGTTTCTTTAAATAGGGAGAGAGGCCAAAGTGAGTATAGGCCC
Source organism: Scyliorhinus canicula (assembly GCF_902713615.1). NCBI lineage: Eukaryota > Metazoa > Chordata > Chondrichthyes > Carcharhiniformes > Scyliorhinidae > Scyliorhinus > Scyliorhinus canicula. The sequence continues at coordinate 12,785,385 of NC_052163.1, read as the reverse complement.
CTTAGAGAATGAGATGGGGAAATAGTAATGGGGAACCAGGAAATGGCAGAGGAGTTATACAAATACTTTGCGTCAGTCTTCACGGTGGAAGACACTAATAACATTCCGAAAATAAATAATCAGGGGGGGGGGGGGGGGGGGGGGGGGGGGGCAGCAGGCAAAAGAGAGGGGGGAGGAAATAAATACAATAAGAATCACTGGGGGAAAAGGACTAGGAAACAAATGGGGCTAAAGGCTGAAATGCCCTGGGCCTGATGGGTTGCATCCCAGGATATTAAAGAAGCAGCTACAGAGGTAGTGGATGGACTGGTAGTAATCTTTCAAGAATCCTTAAAGTTTTGGAAAAGCCCCAGAGGATGGAAAACTGCCAATTCAAAAAAGGAGAGACATAAAACAAAACTATAGACCAGTTAGCTTGACTTCTGTCATTGGGAAAATGTTAGAGTCCATTAGAAAGGATGCCATAGAAGAACATTTGGAAATGCATAATATAATCCAGCATAGCTTCATGAAAGGAAAATCATCCCTGACAAATTTATTCAAACTCATTCAAGTGATAATGAGGATAGATGAAGGGAGCCAGTAGATGTAATATACTTGGATTTCAAAAAGCGTTTGATAAGGTACCACACAAAGGCTACTTAATAAGATAGAGCCCACAGTTTTCAGGTCATATATTTGAATGGATAGAGGATTCGCTAACTGATAGAAGATAGAGTTGGAATCAGAGGAACCTTTTCAGGATGGCGACTTGTAACTAGTGGAGTGCCACAGGAATCCGTGCTGGGAGCAACAATTACTCACAATATATATTAATGACTTGGTCGAGAGAGGTGAATGTAGTAATGCCGAGTGTGTGGATTACACAAAAATAGGCGGGAAGGAAAGTGATGAGGATGGCACAGAGTTCACAGAGGGATATGGACAGGTTAGGCAAGTGGGCAAAAACTTGGTAGATGGAATGTAAAGTAAGGAAATGTGAAGCTAAGCACTTTGGTATGAAGAATAAAGGAGCTGAATATTATTTAAATGAAGAAAGACTGCAGAAAACTGCAGCAGAGAGGGATTGTGGGGGTCCTCATGCATAAACCACAAAAATCAAGCGTGCAAGTCCAGCCGTTAAGTGGGAAGGCAAGAAAATGTTGGCCATTATTTCGAAGGGATGGAGCATAAAAATAGGGAAGTCCTGCTGAAACTATATAAGGCATTAGTGTCATGGGAGCGTCCCTTTAAAAAAAGGTTTTATCTTATCACATGGCTTCAGTGATGTCATTGTGTGGGTGGAGCTGGGCTGTGGCTCTGGGTCTTTACTTTCATTTTTGAATTGGGAGCTGGGCTGTGGATCTGAGTTTTACTTTCACTTTGAGTTTGAACTGGTTTGGACAGCACAGGTTGAAAGAAATGTTTTTTTCCCCTATCTGCATTTTAAAAGCTGTTTCCAGACTGCTTGATAACTTGAAAAGAAATAACTGTTTTCTGGAAGGAATTCAAACCGGCTGTTTTGGAAAGGACACAAGAGCATCCAAACCAGGTCTTGAGTGCTGTGTGCTGGGCCACACCTTTGAAAAGGGGTTTCTGGTTTATGGGATCTTGTTATTAAATTGGAACAGTTAAAGGGGGAAAGTTATTAAGGTTATACATAGATTACTGTAGCTGCGTGGGGTATTTATGGTTGTAATTGATAAAAATGCTTACTGTGTGTGTTTATAAAAATGTTAACTAAATTCGTAGAATAAACTTTGTTTTTGATCAAAAGTGCTTAAGGCTCTGTGAATAACACCTGAAAGACAGGCCCTTGTGCTCATCATAACCAAAATCGATAAACAGTTGTAGGTCAGGTGAACTCCATGATCTACTTTGGAGCTTTCTAAACCTTGGCACATAACACTAGTTCGCCAAACCTGGAATACTCTGAACAGTTTTGGAGGAAAGATATACTGATATTGGAGGCAGTCCACAGAAGGTTCACAAGGTCGATCCCGGGAATGGAGGGAATTTATTTATAAGCAGATGTTGAGTTGGTTGGGTCTGTACTCATTGGAGTTTAGTAGAATGAGAGGCGACCTTATTGAAGCATATAGGAGCTTGACAGGGTGGATGCTGTAACAATGTTTCCTCGTTTGGATGAGTCTAGGACCAGGACTCCAGGTGAACAAAATGGAAATATTATCCTAATCACCATTTGCCACACATGGATAGCTGTGTGTATTTTCTGAAAATGGAAGTTTGTTTCACTGTGCGAACTGGTTTAACCACATCTGGTTTAAGGTCTATGGAAGAGAGGGAGCAGGAACAAATGGATGCAGAGTGATTGGGTGACAGGAACGATATAGAGAAAATCAAGAGCAAGAGATTGGTTAGTCATCAACTTCAAATTAAAGTTTGACTGCTCGCCATTTGGTATTTTCCACTTGCTGTTGGATCACCATAGCTTTACTACTACAATCCTTTCACATTGAAGAGTGTAACCGAAACCTGAGCAATCTCTTTGCATAATCGAGTCTCCCCTCTAATAGATGGTCTCTTCTGGTGCGAAGCATTCTCCTTCAAGGTGTCAGTCTCATCAACTTCAATTCTTCATTACTCATTTCCTGATTTCCCTTCCGTATTCCTGTCTTTTCATTGTGCTGTTTTCAGCACACATTCAGAATGAGACACTGCACGCTAACAAGTTATGCCATAATTGGTATCTAGGTTCCGAATTCAATGACCATTAAATTGTGTGTCTACAATTTGTCTACAGATGCACACACTTGGGAAAAGACACTTTTGCAATGATGGCAACCTTACTCAAGAGATCAATTATACACAAGGATACATAAATATTTTGATGGTAACTAATTCAGAAATTGATGATGTATGACGCTCCTCTTTGCTGCTTGAGAAAAGATCACCACTTTCCCAAGAGGCTGTGGTTCTAATGTATGACGAGCTTGAAACCAGTATCTTTAGATACTCCAGATGTAGGACAAGCACCAAGACCGAGGCTATGTTGCGGACTATGTTTCGCTCTGCCCTCCAGGAATCAGCACACGATATGCTCCCCAAGCATCTTTTCCAGTTAACTTGGTACAACAGGGCCATTAGTTTTCTCAAAGTGCAAAAGATTTAATGCTGATGCCCGGGAGACCTAACTGCGAAAGTTGAGCAATTTCTGATTCCAGTTTCAAATGAGCCCAGGGTTGCATCCCACTTGGTCTGAAGGTAAAAGAAAAAAGGGATCTCGTATTGGTTGGCCTTTAATGTGTTTGTGGAATGGAGTGTGACAGAGTCACAGGAGGTCTACAGTGCAGAAATGGCCCTTCAGCCCATTGCGTCTGTGCCGGTCAAAAATAACCACCTAACTATTCTAATCCCACTTTCTAGGACCTGGCCCATAACCTTGTATGTCCTGGCATCGCAAGTGCACGGCGCATCTAAATACCTAAATGCCATGAGGGTCTCTGCCTCCACCACAATTCAGGCAGCGAGTTCCAGACTCCCACCACCCTCAGTGCGAAAAAGGTTTTCTTCACATCCCCTCTCAAATAAACATTGTAAAATGAGAGAGGTAGATACTCGGCGAGACCTTGGTGTCCTTGTGCATTAGTCACTGAAGGTAAGCACACAACCACAGCAGGCAGCGAAGAAGACAAATGTTATGTTGGCCTTCATAGCGAGAGTATTTGAGTACAGGAATCAGGATGTTTTACTACAATTGTATAGGATGTTGGTGAAACCACATCTGGAGTATTGCATGCAGTTTTGGTGTCCTTATCTGAGGAAGGATGTTCTTGATATGGAAGGGGTGCAGCAAAGGTTTATCAGTCCACCATCTCCAAAGTACAAGTCAGGAGTGTAATCGAATGCTCTCCACTTGCCTGGATGAGCGCAGCTCCAACAACACTCAAGAAGCTCAACACCATCCAGGACAAAGCAGGCATTTGATTGGTGCTCCAGACATGCCTTAAACATCATCTCCAGCACTGCCTGCAGTACGTACCATCTACAAGATTAACACAGTCACTGTAATTTTGTTTATTCCCTCAGGGGACATGGATGCTGCTGGTCAAGCCAACATTTATTGCACATACCTAACTGCCCACAAAATGGTGCTGGTGAGTCAGGACCATGTGAGATTTGGAGCTGGTCAATCACTCCTTCACCAGCACCTCCCAAATCCATTTGTCACCTGGAAGAAACAAGGGTAGCCTGCACATGGGAACGCCAACACCTCCAAGTTCCCCTCCACATCATGCACCATCGTGACTTGAAGGTATATCACTGTTCCTTGGGACAAAAATGTGGCATTTCCCTGCCGGGCAATATAGTGGAAGAACGTGCACTGCACAGATTACAGTGGCTCAAGAAGGCAGCCTGAAGCTTCACTGACAAGAGTACAGTTCAGGCCAATCCAGCGGTTCATAAAATGTTCTAATATGCTTGAAACGGAATGCGTTACATGTTCAATGCTCAATACATCTTTGAGATAGATTTCAAATAAACCTGTTGGGCTTTAACCTGATGTGGTGAGACTTCTTACAATATATCATCAGCTGTTGCCCTTGAAGTGGTGTAGCACCTTGTTCTGTAGTAATGCTGCTGCCTTCAGGAACAAGTAAAACATGGCATTTCTATCTGCGGAGGTACAGCGGATTGGATCAGCTGCAACAGATGTAACTTGTTCAGTAACACTTACATTGTGGGGGTGTGGGGGGGGGGGGGGGGGGGGGGGGGGGGGGGGGTGAAACAAGATTGGTAGTTATTTATCAGATCTTCATCACAACTTAGTGCTGAATTTCTTTGAAACATTCTGGATAAAAACACTTGTTTGTGAGCCCAAGTGATTTGAAATAAATGAGTCATTTAATTACAAGAGATGCTGTGCAATAATGAAACTAATTGAAACATTTTATAAATTCCATCATGCGACACAATACAGTTAACATACAAAACGGGGACTGCAAATTGGGAAAAAATTACAGTACTTAATGTAGAAAAAATAAAAAAAACATTTTTTTTTAAAAAAAAAGACTGTTCAGCTAAAATGTTCGATTTGGACAGCTGGACCACACTGCGATTATAGATCAAGAACAAACTAATGTTATTCTGTTGGCATTTGCGCAAATGGATCGTTCTTGTGCATCTCACAGATGCAACGCGATAGTGTGAACACGCCCCGATGTCTGGGAACTCAGCGGTCTCTGCTACACCAGTCTATACGTTCATTTGCCAAGGAGTTGTTTTCTCTGCTGGTCAAGAAGGGCCTCCAGATGATCAGCTCTTTTAAATGCTGCCTGCACGCAGAAACATGATGAAACACAAGCATTAGAAAGTATCGTTGGTGAAATGGTGATACTGAAAGCAATAAACTACAACATTCAGAAACTACAGGACTACTTTTGGAGCACTTAGGTTGTTTGGCTGTACTAAATCGCCTCTTAGTGCCCAGGGATGTGCAGATTAGGTAGCGTCACGGGGATAGGACGGGGCTCTTTCAGAGGATCAGTGCAGGCTCGATGGGCTGAATAGCCTCCTTCTGCCGAGATTCTGTAAATGAAGCATCCAAGGCCTTAATTATTACCGATGTGGAGATGCTGGCGTTGGGCTGGGGTGGGCACAGTAAGAGGTCTTACAACACCAGGGTAAAATCCAACAGGTTCATTTGTAATCACTAGCTTTTGGAGCACAGTTCCTTCGTCAGGTGAATCACCTGTTGAAGGAGCTACGCTCTGAAAGCTAGTGATTCCAAATGAACCTGTTAGAGTTTACCCTGGTGTTGTAAGACTTCTTCAGTATTAAGGACAAGGGTGACAGTGTATTTGGGAACAAAAATAGAATTAGGATCATGTTCAATCTGAGTAAAGACCCCAAAAGCAATGACAGGACAAACGGAGGTAAATTAGAAAGGAGGGCAAATTAATTTTGGGGTGGGTGATATTGGGGTCTGAAAATAGATAATATAATATTAATGCAGTTATATCACAAATAATTCATTTAGATCAAGTTTGTTACACTGTTATAAAGTCTCGCAGTTGTAAGGGTGGAGCAGCAAATGCACTGACTGATTGATATTTAATAGTTACAATAATTTAACATACTAATGTAACTAAATGCCAGATTCTGTGTGCTCCAATTTAAGTAGCCAGTGACAAGATTTTGAAAATATGTGAGAAAATAAATGCTGAGCTGATTAAAAGTGAACACTCACTTCGTACTGTTTTCGAAGACTATTCACTGCTTCTTCTTTCTTTACTATTGCTACTTTACTCTAAAAAGAAAAAAGAAATAAATTCATGGGGTCATTGTCATGTATGATGGATCCGATTTAAAATGCTGATAATCCACAAAACCAAAAAGGTTCCGATTTTAAAATTCCTTAATTTTTAAAAAGTATTTTTATTCAGCAAATTTTCAACAATTTTACAATATAAAATAACCCCAAACAAAACCCCCCAGCACCCACCTCAGCAGTCAACGGTAACCAACTCCCAAAAGTGCATGATGAACAAACCCCAATAATTGTAGGACCCATCACTTGACCCTTCAGTGCGGACTTCACCTTCTCCAGAGTCAAAAACTCCAGTAGATTCCTCCCCCCCCCCCCCCCCCCCCCACCCACCCACCGAAACACAGGGTAGAGAAGCTGACCTCCACCCCAACAAGACCCGCCTACGAGCAATCAGTGAGGCGAAGGCTAAAATATCTGCCCCCACACCCGCCTGTCTGACACTTCCGGGAGACCGGGCTCCACATCTACATGTAAAACCCCCAAGATGGTGCTGAACGCATCCAACAATGAGGAGGCAGACGCTATCGAGAAGGTCAGGAAAACCTTCCTCGCAAATTCCCACATCTGCATATTCCCAAAACATTCCTCCCCGTGCCAGCTTAAACTTCTCACCCAATTCCTCCAAATTCGTAAATCGCCCTCCCAGGAACAGATCGTTCATTCCCCTAACCGGCAGGATTGAAACAAAAACAGGAATCGCGACAGAAAATTGATCTTAATTGCCTGCACCCGGCCAGCCAACAATCAGAGGGAGAATGCTCCACCTCAGCATATCAGCCTTCACCCTCCTCACCAAGCTAGTGAAATTAAACTTCTGAAGCCCTGCCCAATCCAGGGCCATCTGACCGATGAAGAATACCATCCCAGAAATTAATCTTTCCTTTTCAGATGTTGACTGATCTGATGTCACTGAGCGTACAGCGCAGAAAACAAGCCATTTGGCCAAATTTGTTTGTACTCCCCATGAGCCCCTCCCACCCTGCTTCACCTAACCCTATCACCACAATCCTTCTAGCCTTTCCCATTCATTCACTTGCCAAGCTTCCCTTCAGATTTACGTAGAATTTACAGTGCAGAAGGAGGCCATTCGGCCCATCGAGTCTGCACCGGCTCCTGGAAAGAGCACCCTACCCAAGGTCAACACCTCCACCCTATCCCCATAACCCAGTAACCCCACCCAACACTAAGGGCAATTTTGGACACTAAGGGCAATTTATCATGGCCAATCCACCTAACCTGCACATCTTTGGACTGTGGGAGGAAACCCATGCACACACGGGGAGGATGTGCAGACTCCGCACAGACAGTGACCCAAGCCGGAATCGAACCTGGGACCCTGGAGCTGTGAAGCGATTGTGCTATCCACAATGCTACCGTGCTGCCCACTGCACCTATACTACTGGCACTCTTGGCCGTAATGGGTTTGAGATTCTTCCTACTGTAGAAAAAGAAAGTTCCCCCAAATTCCTTATTAGATTTGTCAGCACCCATCTTATTGCAACCCTTTTCTCTTTTTTTTTGTTTCTTCCACCAACCCCTTTCATAATCTTAAAAGATCTGCAGCAGATCACCTCACATCTCATTTATAGAGAAATAACCGCAACCTGCCTAGCTTTGCCTGTTAATATATGCTCTCAGTTCTGTTATCACCTTTGTGAATCATTTTTGGAGCTGCTCCAATGCCCCTGTAGCTTTTTAATAACAAAGATCAGAACTGCGCATATTACTGCCAGTGTGGTCCAACACACAGTTCAATAAAAGTTTAGCCTCCCTGCTTTTCAACCCCATCCCTCCAGAGGATATTACATACGTAATTAACATGCTGACACAAAGATATTGCAACTTCTACCTGTTGCAGAGAATTGTTTGCCAAGAACAGAACTTCCATTACCTTTCACGTTCAGACAGTAGTAACCTGGAATTGGAGTAAATCAGAGACTCCGAGATCCTGCAAATCTAGACATGCTTCATCTTACCTTTTATGGACCTCCTCCAGCTCTTCCTCCTTTTCCTTAGTGACTCGTTCCACTTCCAAGCGATGACGCGCTTTCACCTCGGACATCTCTGTCTTTAACCGTTTGTTTTCTTCCTCGGTGCTAACTAACCGGTCTGCAAACTCCTGACGAATGACATCGGCTAAACTGTTTCTCTCGTGTGTCAGCCTGTCATTGATCTGGTTCCAAAGCAAGAAAGAAAGACAAACCGACAATAAATTACGCAGCAATGGTCCAAAGGCAGTTCTTTATCAAGTTTCATTTGATCAGAACGAAAGTCGCCAATGTCATGTGAGAGTACCTTTAAGAAATGGGTGTTTATAAATGGGTGTGTATATAAGTATCTGTAGTGAGAGTACCTTTTTTTTAATAAACAATTTTATTGAGGTATTTTTGGGATATAAAACAATGACATTGTATAGTACCGTACAAAAGGAAAAGCAAATAACACATAGTGCAAACCACGACTCCATTCGTGCAAGGACCTGCCTAAACCATCCCCTACTCTACACTACCCTAGCCCCCCCCCTCACCCCGATGATTATTCTCCGTGCAGAAGTCAATGAATGGCTGCCACCTCCGGGCGAACCCCGATAGTGAACCTCTCAAGGCGAACGTAACCTTTTCTAGGCCGAGAAAGCTCGCCATGTCCGATAGCCATGCTTTGGTCTTCGGGGGCTTTGAGTCCCTCCATACCAAAAATATTCGTCGCCGGGCTACCAGGGAAGCAAAGGCCAGACATCAGCCTCCTTCTCCTCCTGGACTCCCAGGTCCTCCGACACCCCAAAGATTGCCACCTCAGGACTCATTACCACCCCAGTTTTCAAAACCCGGGACACGATGTCCGCGAATCCTTGCCAGTATCCCGAGTCTAGGGCACGGCCAGAACATGTGTACATGGTTAGCCGGCCCACTCATCTGGGCCACGGTCATGTGGGCCTGGTGCACGACCTTAAACTGGATCAGACTGAGCCTGGCACACGTTGCTGTCGTGTTTACTCTGCCCAGAGCTTCTGCCCAAATACCGTTTTCCATTCCCCCCCCCCCCCCCCCCCCCCCCCCGAGCTCCTCCTCCCACTTAAGCTTCAGGTCATCAGTCTGTGTACCTTCTGCTCCCATTAGCTCTTTGTAAATATCTGAGACTCTACCCTCACCTACCTCTCCCCTAGAAACTGCCCTGTCCTGCCTCCCCTTTGGCTGGAGGCGTTGGAAGGACGGCACCAGTCTGCGCACGAAATCCCGAACCTGTAAGTATCTAAAAAAATTCCCTCCCGCCAGCCCAAACTTCTCCAGCGCCCTCATGCTCGGAAAGCTCCCTTCCAGGAACAGATCACCCACCCTCACAATCCCCGCCCTCCGCCACAGTCGATACTCCCCGTCCATGTTACCCGGGGCAAATCGGTGATTGGCGCAGATTGGGGTGCCGCAGATTGGGGTCCACACCAATGCCCTCACTTCCCCTATATGCCTCCTCCACTGGCCCCAGATCCGCAAAGCCGCCATCACTATAGGGCTGGTGGAGTACCGCGCAGGCGGGAACGGCAGAGGCACCGTAACCAGGGCCGCCAAACTGGTGCCCCCGCACAAAGCAGCCTCCATCCGTTCCCAGACCGACCCCGTGCCCTCCATCCATTTCCTTATCATTGCTACATTGGCCACCCTGTAGTAGTTGCTAAAGTTCGGCAACGCCAGCCCCCCCTCCCCTCTGTTCCTTTCGAGCGTCACCTTCCTCACCCGTGGGGACTTCCCCGCCCAGACAAATCCCAGGATAATTTTATTCAGCCTCTTGAAGAAGGACCTTGGGATGAAAATGGGGAGACACTGAAATATGCACAAGAATCTCGGGAGAATCGTCATCTTGCCAGTCTGCACCCTCCCCGCTAGTGACAGCGGGAGCGCATCCCAACTCCGAACCTCCTCCCTCACCCGTTCCACCAGTCGGGAAAGGTTGAGCTTATGCAACCTGCCCAGTCTCGTGGCACCTGAATCCCCAAGTATCTAAAGCTTTCCCCTACCAGCCTGAACAGCAACCCCTTCAGCCTCCTCTCCTGCCCCCTCGCCGGAATTACGAACAACTCGCTCTTAGCCCTGTTCAATTTACAACCTGAAATCCGGCCAAATTCCCTCAGTATTTCCATAATACCGTCCATCCCCACCATTGGGTCCGCTACGTATAACAACACGTCATCCGCGTATCACGAGACTTTATGTTCCACTCACCCCGGACTAGCCCTTTCCAGTCCTTTGAAGCTCTCAGAGCAATTGCCAGCGGCTCTATGGCCAGCGCGAACAGCAGTGGGGAGAGAGGGCAACCCTGTCTTATCCCGCGGTATAGTCTGAAGTAATTTGATGTTGTCCTATTCGTCCTTACACTAGTCTCTGGGGCCTGGTATAACAGCCTAACCCAGTCAATGAACCCCTCCCCGAACTGGTGAGAGTATCTTTAAGAAATGAGTGTTTATTACAGCAGTGATGTCAGAGAGGGGGTGGAGCTGGGCTGTCTGTCAGCTTTTTACTTTCGTTTTAGGTTGTTTGCTGCAGAGTATGTTTTAGTTTCGTTTTCAGAGCTGGATAGCTGCAATCACAGCCAGAAGGTGTATTAGAGTCTCTCTCTGTAATCTAAAGACTGTAAATCGATCCTGGTGATTTAAAACTAATAACAGTAGTGACTTTAACCTGATGTGCTTCTGGTAAAAGGTGTTTCAAGTCTTATGGATGTTAAAAGGAAAGCTTAAAGGATTACTTAGTGTTGTATTCTTTGGGGGATGTATTTGAATTAATGGTTGCTAAGATGTTCACTGTAGGTTTTAAAACTTGACTTCATAGAATAAAAATTGTTTTGCTTTAAAAAATACTTTTCCATTTCTGCTGTACCAGTGTAGAATGTAGAGTGGGCCGTGTGGTCCCCATACCACAATCTATTAAATGTTGTGGGTCAGGTGAACTCCATGATACACTTTGGGGTTCTCTAAACTCTGGCCCATAACACCAACACTGCTTTAAAAAAAAAAATATATATACACAAACAGATACATGCTTGATATTAATAAACAATACTTCCATATTTTGCTACAGGTGGTATTGCTGAGGATGTGAAACTGAAGAAACGGAAAAGGACATTGGGGCCAGCTCTTGGGAGGCTCGCTTGACACAAGTCCGCATCCACAAGGTGCTTCCTCCAAGGAGAGAGACAAAAGCCACGCAGACGGACAAACACAGTGACTCAACCGAGAGAGCCTTGAACAGACAGCGCTGATAAAACCCAGCTGAGATAAGGTTATCCGTGTAACGCACAAGATGCGGCACCATGTACTAAATTTGGAACATGGCTTTAGTGCACTTTTAGAGATTGGGTGAGATCTACAGGCTGTGTTGTGCCCGAAAAGCAGGGCGGCCGGTAGATCCCTCTTCTGGGATCAACTCCGCTCGCCATGCTTTGCGAGATCTAACGCGATCTCGCGGGATGTTGCAATGTGAATCCAGCCCATTGTGGGCGGGATCACTTTCTGGCAAAACTGCACAATTGTGTGCGACAGCTAGTCTCACTCTAATATGCATTCCTCAGATCCAACCAAGGCTTTGGGATCTAAATCCCTCGCCTCGGAGACCTCTGGCGAGCGTCGTTCAGTGCTGGTCTCCACAAATGGGGACCAGATGGAACGGCACGTGGGGGGTCTCCCAAGGGATTGGAGGCCCCCAGGGGCTTGTTCTCTGGTCACGGTGGTACCCTGGCACTGCTGGTGCCACCCGGGCACCCTGGAAGGCAAGGACCTCCCTTATTGATGAGTTGGGGAATCACATCGGGGGGGGGGGTGGAGAGATCGGAATGCCATTTGAAAATGCTGTTCCGACTCTCCCTCTTCCTGCACTGAGGAGTTCCGGCGAGTGGAGTTCCTCAGTGCGGGAAACAGGACTAAATGCAGCATCATTGGCCGCGTGCTCTCTGCTGAGGCTCCCGATCTACTCGAATAGCCGTTGGGTAGCGTGGTGTTTCTCGGCACTGAGCGCCAGGAAACACTCAGCTAATCGCATGCTCTGTGGAACTCTTCCATTAGGGTAGATCGTGCCCAGTGTCAGCCTTGGTTATGCTCCTGCTTCTGATTCAAAAATCAGGGGAAAAACTCTCCGCTGGTTGGATTCATACCGGGCACAAAGGAAGGTGGTTGTGGTGGTTGGAGGTCAATCATCTCAGCTTCAGGACATCACTGCAGGAGTTCCTCAGGTGCAACCATCTTCATTTGCTTCATCAATGACCTTCCTTCCATCATAAGGTCAGAAGTGGGTATGTTCACAGATGTCTTCACAATGTTCAGCACCATTCACAACTCCTCAGATAATGAAGCAGACCACGTACAAATGCGGCAAGATCTGGATAATATCCAGGCTTGGGCTGTCAAGTGCAAGTTACATTTGCACCACACAAGTGCCAGGCAATGACCATCTCCTACAAGAGAGGATCTAACAACGGCCCCTTGACATTCGATGGCCTTCCCATCGCTGAATCCCCCTCAATGAAAATCCTGGAGGGTTACCATTGATTAGAAACTGAACTGGACTAGTCACATTAATATTGTGGCTACCAGGGCAGGTCAAAGGCTAGGAATCCTACCGCAAGTAACTCGTCTCCTGACCCCCCCAAAGCCTGTCCACAATCTGCAAAGCACAAGTCAGGAATGTGATGGAATACTCTACACTTGCCTGGATGAGTGCGGCTCCAACAACACTGAAGAAGCTCAACAACATCCAGATCAAAGCAGTCCGCTTGCTTGCTCCCCCTTCCACAAACATTCACCACGGATGAACAGTGGCAGCCGTGTGTACCATCTACAAGATGCACTGCAGTAACTCACCAAGACTCCTAAGGCAGCATCTTCCAAACCCATAACCACCACCATCTGGAAGCAGGTACCTGGGAACCCCACCACCTGGAGGTTCCCCTCCAAGTCACTCACCAGCTTGACTTGGAAATATATCGCCGCTCCTTCGCTGTCGCTGGGGCAACATCCTGGAACTCCCTCCCTAGCAGCATAGTGGGTGTACCTACACCTCAAGCACTGCAGCGGTACAAGAAGGCAACTTAGCACCACCTTCTGAAGGGCAACTAGGGATGGGCAATAAATGCTGCCCTAGCCAGCGATGCCCACATCCTGTAAATAAATTTTTTTTAAATGGTTGTGGTCTCAAGCCACATACCAGGGACTTTTAAAAAAAAAAAATTTTTTATTAAGATTTTCACAAAATATAAACAACAAAACAATATTAACAAGACAACCATAGTAAAAACCAAAGAACAAAAACCAACCCCCCCCCCCCCCCCAGCAAGTACAAAAACAAAAAAGCAAACAACAAAAAGGCAAGAGACAACACCCGCCACATCCAACCAACCCATGTACACAATTCTCCCTCCCACCAAACCAAACCCCCCCCCCCGGGTTGCTGCTGCTGCCGGCCTACTTCCCTACCGTTCCGCCAGGAAGTCCAGGAAAGGCTGCCACCGCCTAAAGAACCCTTGCACTGACCCTCTCAGGGCGAATTTTACCCTCTCCCACTTGATGAACCCCGCCATGTCATTGATCCAGGCCTCCACGCTTGGGGGCCTCGCATCCTTCCATTGAAGCAAGATCCTACGCTGGGCTACTAGGGACGTAAAGGCCAGAACACCGGCCTCTTTTACCTCCCGCACTCCCGGCTCCGCTGCTACCCCAAATATCGTGAGTCCCCAGCCTGGCTCAACCCTGGATCCTACCACCCTCGACACTTGCTACCCCCTTCCAAAACTCCCCCAGCGCTGGGCATGCCCAGAACATATGGGTGTGGTTCGCTGGGCTCCCCGAGCCCCTAGCACACCTGTCTTCGCCCCCGAAAAACCTACTCATCCTCGTCCTGGTCATATGAGCCCTATGTAGCACCTTGAACTGTATGAGGCTAAGCCTCGCACAAGAGGAGGAATTCACCCTTTCCAGGGCATCCGCCCACGTCCACTCCTCAATCTCCTCACCCAGCTCCTCTTCCCATTTACCCTTCAGCTCCTCCACCGAGGCCTCATCTACCTCCTGCATTATGTGGTACACGTCCAAAATCCTCCCTCCTCCAACCCACACCCCCGAGAGCACCCTGGAACAAACCGGTCGTTCCCCCGTATCGGGGACTCCATTGAGCCTCCCACCTCCCCCCTATGCCGTCTCCATTGCCCCCAAATTTTGAGGGTAGACGCCACCACCGGGCTCATGGTATACCTCGTTGGAGGGAGCGGCATCGGCGCCGTTACCAGCGCCTCCAGGCTCGTGTCCACACAGGACGCCATCTCCATCCTCTTCCATGCTGCCCCTTCCCCGTCCATTACCCACTTACGCACCATCGCTGCGTTGGCAGCCCAATAGTACCCACAGAGGTTGGGCAGCGCCAACCCCCCCCTATCCCTGCCCCACTCCAAAAACACCCTTCTCACCCTCTGAGTCCCATGCGCCCATACAAATCCCGTAATACTCCCGTTAACCCTCCTAAAAAAGGCCTTCGGGATAAGGATGGGGAGGCACTGGAACAGGAACAAAAACCTCGGGAGCACCGTCATCTTGACGGACTGCACCCTACCCGCCAGCGATAACATATCCCACCTTTTAAACTACCCCTCCATTTGCTCCAACAGCCTTGTGAGGTTAAGCTTGTGCAGGGCCCCCCCCAGCTCCTAGCCACCTGGACTCCCAGGTACCTAAAGCTCCTCCCTGCCTGCGTCAGTGGGAGCCTACCAATCCCCTCCTCCTGATCCCCCGGTTGCACAACGAACAGCTCGCTCTTACCTAGGTTGAGCTTATACCCAGAAAAACCCCCAAATTCGCTGAGAATCCTCATCACCTCCGGCATTCCCCCCACCGGGTCCGCCACATACAGCAACAGGTCGTCTGCATAAAGCGACACTCGATGCTCCTCCCTACCCCGCACCAGGCCCCTCCAGTTCCCCGACTCCCTCAACGTCATGGCCAGGGGCTCAATTGCCAACGCAAAGAGCAAGGGGGACAGGGGACACCCCTGTCTCGTCCCCCGGTGCAGCCAAAAGTACTCCGACCTCCTCCTATTCGTGGCTACACTCGCCATCGGGGCCTCATAAAGCAGCCTCACCCAACGGACAAACCCCTCCCCAAACCCAAACCTTTCCAACACCTCCCACAGATACCCCCACTCAACCCTATCAAAGGCCTTCTCCGTGTCTAATGCCACCACTATCTCCGCCTCCCCTTCCATGGCCGGCATCATAATGACATTGAGGAGCCTTTGTATGTTGGTATTCAACTGCCTTCCCTTTACAAACCCCGTCTGGTCCTCGTGAATGACCCCCGGCACACAATCCTCTATCCTTGTAGCTAAGATCTTCGCCAACAGCTTGGCGTCTACATTTAGCAGCAAAATCGGCCTATATGACCCACACTGCAGGGGGTCCTTGTCCCGCTTAAGGATCAAGGAAATTAGCGGCTTTGACATAGTTGGGGGCAAAGCCCCCCCCCCCCCCTCCCTTGCCTCGTTAAAGGTCCGAACCAACAGGTCCGCATACATTTTATAAAATTCGGCCGGAAACCCATCTGGCCCCGGCGCCTTCCCCGACTGCATGCTCCCTATCCCTTTAACCAGCTTCTCCAGCTCAATCGGCGCCCCCAGTCCCTCCACCTGTCCCGCCTCCACCTTCGGAAATCGCAGCTTGTCCAAGAAGCGCCCCATTCCACCCCCCTCCACCGGGGGTTCAGACCGGTACGATTCCCCATAAAAGTCCCTAAAGACCCCATTAACGTCTACCCCCCTCCGCACCACCTTCCCATCTCTATCCTTCACTCCCCCAATCTCCCTGGCCGCGTCTCACTTTCGGAGCTGGTGTGCCAGCATCCTACTCGCCTTCTCCCCGTATTCATACACCGCTCCCTGTGCTTTCCTCCACTGAGCTTCCGCCTTTCTGGTGGTCAGTAGATCGAACCTGGCCTGAAGGCTACGCCGCTCCCCCAGCAAACCCTCCTCCGGAGCCTCCGCACATCTCCTGTCCACCCTCACCATCTCCCCCACCAATCTCTCCCTCTCTCTTTGCTCTCCCCTCTCCCTATGGGTTCGGATGGAAATCAACTCCCCTCTAATCACCGCCTTCAATGCCTCCCAGGCCGTCCCCACTCGGACCTCCCCGTTATCGTTGGCCTCAAGGTACCTCTTGATACACCCCCGAACCCTCCGGCCCACCTCCTCGTCTGCCAGCAGCCCCACCTCCAAGCGCCAGAGTGGGTGCTGGGCCCTCTCCTCCCCCAGCCCGAGGTCCACCCAGTGCGGGGCATGATCCGAAATGGCAATGGCGGAGTATTCAGCATCCTCCACCCTCGAAACCAGCCCCCTTCTCAGGACAAAAAAATCGATCCTGGAATAGGCCTTATGCACGTGGGAGAAAAACGAGTACTCCCTGGCCCTTGGCCTCGCAAACCTCCAGGGATCCACCCCTCCCATCTGATCCATAAACCCCCTCAACACCTTAGCCGCCGCCGGCCTCCTACCCCGCATCGTCCCAGTTTGGGGCGTAGACATTCACCAGCTCCACCCGCTCCCCCTGCAGGTTACCACTCACCATCACATACCTCCCGCCACTGTCAGCCACCACCTTTGACGCCTCAAACAACACCCTCTTTCCCACCAGGATCGCCACTCCCCGATTCTTCGCATCCAGCCCTGAATGAAATACTTGGCCCACCCATCCCTTCCTCAGCCGAACCTGGTCTGCCACCTTCAGGTGCGTCTCCTGGAGTATGGCCACATCCGCCTTCAGAACCTTCAAGTGTGTAAACACCCGGGCCCGTTTGACCGGCCCGTTCAGCCCCCTCACATTCCAGATTATCAGCCGGATCAAAGGGCTCCCTGCCCCCCTCCCCTGCCGGTTAGCCATAACCCATCCCCTGCCCGCCACTGGCCAGCGCCCCTCGCTCGGCCTGTTCCCTACAGCGGAAACTCCCCCTCCCCAGCACCCCCTGCATACTCCAGCTCCTTCCTGGCCATTTCAGCAGCAACCCGGTAGCCCCCCCCCCCACCAAGGCTAGGACCCCTCCTAGCCGCGCCCCCCCCCCCCAAGGCTAGGACCACTCCTAGCCGTGCCCCCCCCACCCCCCATATAGCACCTCCGTGAGCCAGCTAACCTCTGCTGACCCCGGCGACTCCCGCCACACCTCCGACCCCTCCCCACGTGAGGCTACTCCTCCTCCTCCGTGCCCATCAGCAGGCCCTCTCCACCCCGCCCCCCGCTCTTGCGCGGGAAAATAAAAACAAGCAAAGGCCCGCGCTTCTCAGCCCCGACCCCACCCCCATCACCCCGCAGCGCGGGAAACAATGGGAGCTGCCCAACCCGCCTCCTCTAGGGTTGCCGGTCCCCACCACCCACCCATTGCCGGTCCCCACCACCAGCTCCCCGCACTCCCAGTTTACCTCCCTGCCCGAACCCGTCCACCAGACCCATACAAAAGGACATAAAGACATCGCCCCACCCACCCTAAAGCCAACACACATCCTGCATGAAACAGAGAATCCCCCCCTCCAAAAAAATAGACACAGTTACATTTACATACAAAACCCCCATCCCTGACCCTCAGTTTGAGTCCAATTTCTCGTCCTGCACAAAGGCCCACGCCTCCTCCGGGGACTCGAAATAATGGTGACGGTCCTTGTAGGTGACCCACAGACGCGACGGCTGCAACATGCGAAACTTCACACTCTGTCTGTGGAGCACCGCATTCGTCTAGTTGTACCCGGCCCTCCGCTTAGCCACCTCCGCACTCCAGTCCTGGTAGATCCGCACCACCGTGTCCTCCCACTTGCTGCTCCGCTCCTTCTTGTCCCACCGAAGCACGCACTCCCGGTCAACGAACTGGTGGAACCGCACCAGCACCGCCCGCGGCAGCTCATTCGGCTTGGGCCTCCTGGCCAGTATTCTGTGGGCCCCCTCCAGCTCCAGGGGCCCCTGGAAGGACCCAGCTCCCATCAGCGAGTTCAGCAAAATGACCACATAGGCCGCCAGGTCCGACCCCTCCAGCCCCTCTGAGAGGCCCAGGATCCGTAAATCTTTCTGCCGCGACCGGTTCTCCATCTCCTCGAACCGCTCCCGCCACTTTTTATGGAGCGCCTCATGCACCTCCACCTTCCCCGCGAGGGCCGCGGCCTCATTATCCCTTTCCGAGGCTTGCTGCTGCAGCTCCCGGATCGCAGCCCCCTGGGCTGTCTGAGTCTCCAGCAGCTTACCGGTGGTAGCCTTCAACAACTCCAGCATCTCCACCTTAAGCTCCCGAAAGCAACGCTGAAGAGTCTCCTGCTGCTCCTGCGCCCACTGCCTCCACTCCTCGAGGGCTCCGCCGGCCGCCATTTTGTTTTCCTTCCCCCGCTTTTCCAGAGGCGCTGCCACCGCTTTTCTGCTCGCCCCACTCCTGGTCCGGACCATAGAACCCTGGGGATCTACTGCAGACCCCTTGCCACGTCGGGAATCGTCGATCAAGCACCGTTGGGGGCCCTAAAAAGAGTCCCAAAGTCCGTTTCTAGCGGGAGCTGCCGAACGTGCGGCTTAGCTCCGCATCGCCGCCACCGGAAGTCCCCCCACATGCCAGAGACTTGACCACGTAACCAAATTGATGCTTCAGCACAGTACCAAGGGATTGCTACACCTTCTCGACGTGTCAATAACTGAGCTCCTATCCACCCCTTCAGTGGAGTGGGAGGAATCTCAAAGTGCTGCACAGCTCAGAGCATGAGAGAGGAAAATAAAAAATTAAGACATCCTCTTCTTTCCTCTACTGGTTTCAATTTCTTTGTTAAAATAAATTTAGCAATTCTCAAGTTCACCTCCTCGCCCATGACCCAAGCAGTCCATTGAGGATTCTGATGGTCAAACCACAGAGTGGAGCAGCATTAGGGGAATTTTCAGTGTACAGTTTATGTAAATCGTTCTATTTTAACACTTCTCTTTTTACTCAAAGGAATAATATTGAAAACGAATCTCTAGCAATCATCTCTTTTTCTTAAGATTCTGTATTTACTTTCTAATCATAGCGATGGGGCAGTTTGCCAAAAAGTTGTATGAAGCATTATAAAAGTAATTAAACCACTTGGGATTTCCAACAGGGTCAAAGACTTCAGCACTGGCCAAGCAGTAGTTACGTGTGTTTCAGGACTGTTCCCCCAGCCCAAAGACCACCCCAGGAATTTCAGGGCTGGGGTGGCACGGCAGCACAGTGGTTAGCACTGTTGCTTCGCAGCTCCAGGATCCCAGGTTCGATTCCCGGCCTGGGTCACTGTATGTGCGGAGTCTGCACGTTCTCCCCGTGTCTGCGTGGGTTTCCTCCGGGTGCTCCGGTTTCCTCCCACAAGTTCCAAAAGACGTGCCGTTAGGTAAGTTGGACATTCTGAATTCTCCCTCCGTGTACCCGAACAGGCGCCAGAGTGTGGCGACTGTGGACTTTTCACAGTAACTTCATTGCAGTGTTAATGTAAGCCTACTTGTGACAATAGAAATTATCAATCGTCAGCATTTTCACGAATATAATTTCACGATCAATTATGTCCAGGCAGTAGCCACTGGGCAACAATCTTGAACGGGAACTCCAGCCTACTTCCTCTTTCCCTTAGCCAAGATTACTAAAGCCAATTATAGTTCCCAGACTGGCATCAAATCTGATTCACTGTAAACGTGGAACTAAATTGACCAGCTTTGTGAACACTATGTTACTGAATGCCACTTACGGATGTGGTGCATGATAGGCTGTGGTTTTCAGATGTAAAGTATGAGTGAAATGACGAGAAAACAAATAATCATTGTTACCTTTCTTATATCTTCAATTTCTTGTTCTTTATATCTGAATAATCCCTTGAATCGGATAGTCTCCCCCTCCGCATCCATCAGCCGTCCCTTAAGTTCATTGCATCTTTCCTGCAGATTGCGTTCAGAGCGCTCCAGCTCCCTCAGCTCAGCTTCGTACTTGTGTCGAACATGCTTAATCCTGCAAAACGTTCATTTCACATATTGGCTTGTAGTGGTGTTTCACTCGGTTTAATGCACAGCAGTACCACTTGTCACACCCAACTTGTGCATGCAACAATGCAGATGTTTCTGGGAGCATCCTACGGTTCTGGTGTAGTTTTGGACCCAGCGGTGCATCAGGAAGTGGGGGGGGGGGGAAGTTACCTAGACGCTGGGGGGAGAGGAGAGAGGCTACGTTGATGCTGCGGGGGGGGGGGGTTTCCTGGACGCTGCAGAAGGGGGGGGGGGGGAGAGGAGAGTTACCTGGACACTGCGGGGGGGGGGAGGGTTTACCTGGACGCTGTGGGGGGGGGGGGGGTTACCTGGACGCTGTGGGGGGGGGGGGGGGGGGGGGGGGGAGGTTACCTGGATGCTGCAGAAGGGGGGGGGGGGTTACCTGGACACTGCGGGGGGGTGGGGGTACCTGGACACTGCGGGGGGGGGGGGGTGGGGGGTTACCTGGATGCTGTGGGGGGGGGGGGGGGAAAGAGGTTACGTTGACGCTGCGGGGGGGGGGGGGGGTTTACCTGGACGCTGCGGGGGGGGGGGGGGGGGGGGGGGGGGTTACCTGGATGCTGTGGGGGGGGGGGTTACCTGGACGCTGCGGGGGGGGGGGGGGGGGGTTACCTGGTTGCTGCAGGGGGCCCTGGGGGAGGTTGCCTGGACGCTGTGAGAGGGGGGGGGGGGGGGGTTACCTGGATGCTGTGGGGGGGGGGGGGGGGGGGTTACCTGGACTTGGACGCTGCGGGCTACAAGGCAGTCATACCCTTTAGGTCAAGCACTTCAGATTTGTCCGAGGCAAGGGACAGGAGGGTTTTGGGGTGGCTCAGTGGGTAGTGGGTTGAGTCAGAAGTGTTCAAGTCCCACTCTAGCACTCGATGGTCAAGGAAGATGCGTTCATAATGCAGCAACGAGGTTGAGTATCAACCTGCAAAATCCTTTGAAAAACAGACACCTGCGGCAGATGGTGAGAGTGAGAGAGATTGCCAGTCAGCTACATGATGGAAAGAAAGTTAGAGTCTCTGCGATCGCTGGAGCATGCGTGTAAAAGTGCTTGTTGACACAGGAACTCCTGGGCAGGGTGACAGATGTGGGTCAAATTGGTGCATCAAGTAATTGGGAAGGCAAATGAAATGTTATCCTTCCTCGTAAAGGGGCTGCAATATAAAAGTAGGAAAATTTTGCTACTCAGTACAAGGCATTGGTGAAAACACACCTGGAGTAGTGTGGGGGTGGGGGGTGCGGAAGTCAAGGGTTATAGGGGAACAGGCAGGTAAGTGGTGGAGCTGAAGTCAATGAATTTATTGAATGCCAGAACAGGCTCGAGGGGCCGGGTGGCCTACTCCTGATCATATACCTTCTGAGAGAACTCAAAACATTGGCAAAGATATGGTTGACCACACTTTCAAAATGATCAACTTCTTCCTATGAGTTAACAGTAACAACAGAAACAAAGTGCTCAGCTTCTTGTAGTTAGAATCATAGAAGCCTACCGCACAAGCAAGAGGCCTTTGAACCCTTCATGTCCCTCCTGGCACTTTGAAAGAGTAGTTCAGCTTAGGCCTGCATCCCCAATTTCTACGTGTAACCCTACAAGCTCTTCATCCTTGAGTACCTATCTCACTCCCCGTTAAAACCACTCATTGAATCAGCTTCCACTGCCCCCCCAAGTAGAACATTCTGGATCCCGCCAAATCACAGAGTTGGACCCGAGAGAGCGGGAGGGTGGCAGGTTCAGAAGGAGCCAGGTTGGAGTAGGAGAGAGGAGCAGAGAAATCGAGGCAGCTGATGTCACTCCGACAGTCCACGATGAAAAGAGGGAGGCGAGGGGTCCCAGGTGGAGGGAGAATACTGGAGGTAGGTGAAAAGATCTGTTGAATGGGGGAAGGACTCCTGACTGAAGAAGTGAGCACGGAGATGATAGTGGCGGAATAAGAGTTCAGCATCGTGTCAAGCCCAAAATTCATTGCGGGGGGGGGGGGGGGGAAGGATTTATTTTTCCATCCTCACTTTCCATCTTATTTTTCCCTTTCCACGGTCTCTCTTCCCCCCTCCTCCCCCTCCCCCCCCCCCCCCCCCCCCCCCCCCCCCCCCCCCCCCCCCCCCCCCCCCCAAAACCACGGTCTCCATCCCCTCACCCCCACATTAGGGCAATCTGTTCCACTTCGGATTGTCCTTTGACATACTGCTTACCTTTTTTCCGCCTTTAGCACATTCTGATCTCTTACTATGCCATTATGAGCACTCCTGTTAGCCATGATGACCACCATTTACATTCCCTATGTCTATTCCCATATCATCTTTGTCAATCTCTCCCTAGCTTTCACCTCTTTTCAGCCCTCACTGCTCCAACAACCCCCTCCCCAGCAGAATGTAAATCTCACCCTATTTAAAGTTCTCTCCAGCTCTGATGAGTCACTCAAACTTGAAACATTAACTCTGCTCCCTCTCCACAGACACTGTCAGATCTGCTGAGATTTTCCAGCATTTTTCTGTTTTTAACTCTTCTCTTGTTGAGCATTTTTACCATTGATAATTTCTGGTCCCTTTCCAATAATTACTTTAATCAGAATTATAAAGTCATAGAATTTACAGTGCAGGAGGAGGCCATTTGGCCCATCGAGTCTGCACCGGCCCTTGGAAAGAGCACCTCCACCCTCTCCCCGTAACCCAGCAAGCCCACCTAAACTTTTTTGGGCACTAAGGGCAATTTAGCATGGCCAA
Organism: Scyliorhinus canicula; assembly: GCF_902713615.1. NCBI lineage: Eukaryota > Metazoa > Chordata > Chondrichthyes > Carcharhiniformes > Scyliorhinidae > Scyliorhinus > Scyliorhinus canicula. The sequence continues at coordinate 12,762,380 of NC_052163.1, read as the reverse complement.
TCCACCTAACCTGCACACCTTTGGACTGTGGGAGGAAACCGGAGCACCCGGAGGAAACCCACGCACACACGGGGAGAACGTGCAGACTCCGCACAGACAGTGACCCAAGCCGGGAATCGAACCTGGGACCCTGGTGCTGTGAAGCAACGACACTAACCACTGTGCTACCGTGCCGTCCTTGTGTTGTGGACGGTCTTCAATCCCGATGCAGTCCACATGCCATAATTATTTTCCCAAAACCAGCATTGTTTCTTTCCCTGTTGGGCTGCAGGCAGGTTGACTGGGAAAGCTTTCCTGTGATAGCAGACATTTCTCTCACTCTCTATCCTGAGCACTATCTTTTCTCAGCCCACACTAGGGCCATTAAAGTCTCCTGTTTGGCTACACGTCTTTGAAATTGGCCAGAAAATCTGCTCCTCTGGATCCCTCTCACAGTTTCGAGCTTGATGAAAAAAAGCACTTCCAGTAATACGACAGCGCCCGGTCGTCCCTTAACTTGAGCTCGGTGAATTCAGTCGTGGAATCACCTGGTATATTTGTCCTATTTAGTCCTGTAATACAAGTTCATAGAATTTACAGTGCAGAAGGAGGCCATTCGGCCCATCGAGTCTGCACCGGCTCTTGGAAAGCGCACCTTACCCAAGGTCCACACCTCCGCCCTATCCCCATAACCCAGTAACCCCACCCAACACTAAGGGCAATTTTGGACACGAAGGGCAATTTAATATCAACCTTCATCAATACTCCCCACTTCCCCTTCTTTTTTCTTCTCTGTCACATCTGAATACTTGATAACCTGAGCCTATTTGAGACACATCTCCGTGAATGGAACCATCATTCCAGTTGGCCAATCTGTCTCCATAGTGTACACTAAACCTGGTTTTCAGAGCGCAAGTTTTTGCATCCAGCAAATTGAGCAAACAAGTTGAAACAGGCAGCGAGGTGGTTTTCAATTTTAACATTCCGACATTAAAGGCCCTCGACGTTGTGACTATTTTTGTTACACGGCCTGTCGAAAAATACTTTCAGCCTTCTAACATGGGACACAGTGAATTTCTTACAGGATAAAAGTTCTTGCAAAAATAAATTCGGAAATTGCCCTTACGTATTTTCAGCTACCCTCTCACACTCTTGCTTAGAAATTCTGACTTCTTCTTCCAGGCGTTGAATAACAAGCTCAATCTCCTTGTCTCGTCCTTTGCGCACCTCTTCTTTTAATCCTCGTTCACGGGTAAGTAACCATGCCTCCTGCAGGAGAAGGAATATGATTTAACCCAAAGCAAAGGACACTCATGAGAAGCCCGATGTTGCAATTCCAACTCTGAAGATTCACTCTATCAACCCTGTGGTGATATGCATCACTGTAAATACACAAGGGGTTAATGTAAATACACTACAACTAAGTAAACACTAGAGGGAGCACCAGAGACATCCTGACACACAGACATTCAACCAATAGGTCAGTAAGATAGGACGCGACCAATGGGCAGTCAAGACACGCAGAGGTGACACTACGACAAGGTTGGCATTACACAACCCATATATAAGGACAGGGCACACATGCCCTGTCTCATTCCACACTCGACACTTGAGAGTAGGACAGGGGCAGATCAGAAGCATCACACCCACCACGTGGCTTAGAGCAGGCTGGTTAGTTAGACTGAGTCACTATAGCAAGATTAGCAGGAGAGTCAAACTCATAGGGAACTGTGCGAATGGTTCAATCAATCAATCACACTGAACTTGCTTCAAAGTCTGGAGTATGTTTTGGTCAAAGCTTCATCGAGTTGCAGCCTGTGTTATCACAGAGTACATGCAGAGTCTGCACATCCTCCCCGTGTGTGCGTGGGTTTCCTCCGGGTGCTCCAGTTTCCTCCCACAGTCCAAAGATGTGCAGGTTAGGTGGATTGGCCATGATAAATTGCCCTTAGTGTCCAAAATTGCCCTTAGTATTGGGTGGGGTTACTGGGTTATGGGGATAGGGTGGAGGTGTTGACCTTGGGTAGGGTGCTCTTTCCAGGAGCCGGTGCAGACTCGATGGGCCGAATGGCCTCCTTCTGCACTGTAAATTCTATGACATAACACAAACCCGTTCTAGAAAATGTAGTACTGCCCTGCCAAACTGAAGTGCTACATTACGGGCCTGTCAGCAAAGTTGAAACCCATGGAATAGAAGGGTCAGTGGCAGCAGGGAAACAAAGTTGGCTGAGTGATACAAAACAGAGAGTTGAGGTGAAAGTTGATTTTTAGATCGGAGTAAGGTATAAAGAACAGGGCCAGAATTTTACCCTCCCCCCTTATGGGTTCTGCATCGGGGGTGGAGTGTAAAATTGAATTATGCTGGGGCAGCAGAGGCGGACTTCAATGAAATACACAGCGCTGCAGCACGGAGCCGTGGCCAATGGGTGGGGCCCCATACAGAGAGGTGACTTGTGGTGGGAACACCGGGCAACAACAATCAGAGTCGCGTAGCTCTAAATTTGATGATAGGCTCAAGTGATTGATGGACTCCCCTTTAGAGCGGGAAAACCGTTTGCCAGACGTTGGGAGGTGGTGAAGATTTAGAACGTTTCAGACTCGGATCTCCTGAATTGGTGTGAAGTTTCTGAACTTTCACTGAGTAAAGGTGCAAAGCAGCGGCCGGGTATCTGGCATTGGATCTGGCGGGCAGCCTGGGGCAAAGGTGAGGACACCGACCTAACATTGGTGTGACTTCTGGGAAGCCTTCAGCGAAGTGAGGAAGAGGCGTTGACCAAACGACTCTCGACCTCCGGGCCATGGCTGAGGAACGAAGAAGGCCTGGCAAGCACCAGCGCCTGTCCCGGGGGATTGGGGGCAGTGGCCAGCAGGAGCGATAAAACTGGGTCAAAGCTAGAGACCAGCCAGGCAGAGAGTTAGAGGGCCGGGCAGCAACCAGCCTGGGCGACAAAGGCGAGAGAAAGCAGCAGCCAGGCCAGCTAGCCAGGAGTACACGTGGCCGTCGAGGTTCAAGGCCTGGCCTCCCGAGTGGGAGCCAAGAGGTGAGCAGAGCAGCTGGCACGAAGATGGCCAGGCAAGGACCAGCATCGTGCCTCAGGGAATAAATGTCAGTGGAAACGGGGCGAACTCGACCAGAACCAGAGGCCAGCCAGAGGCAGGGCTGAGAGCGAGAGGGTGGGCAACAACCAACATGTTCCTTCTTCTTCTTATTTCTGCATGTTGAATTCACTCCATTTTTTGGCGTCAAGTCATTTCTCTCTCTCAACAGTACAGGCTTGCTCTTTTTAAAAAAAATATTTTTATTCCCGATTTTCAGATTTTCCTTCAAAATTTACATCCCCAACAAACAGTAAACGGTAACAAATACAAAGTCAAATACCCTTAACATCAACAACCATCCCATCACCCCAACCAACGGCCCACCTGTCAATAACTGCATCCAATAAAACAAAGCCTCCCACGGTGGAAAAAAAAATAAAGGAGAAAAAGAAAAAGGAGTCCGGAATCGCCCATGGTCACCATTAATCTATAGAACCCTCCCCCCTCCCCCGACACTCAACGCCATCCAGCCTCCGAAAGAGTACCATGAATGACACCCAAGAGTTGTATACCACCACCCCCCCACCCCCATCTCCTCCCCTCCACTTCCTTTTGTAAAACTCCTCCGTCCAACCTCGGTTCCTTCCCCCCAACTTTCCACCCCGGCTAGACTCATCGGACTCTGTTCTGCCAGGCTCCGATGGCCGCAGCCCCTCCCCCCACCTTACCCCGGTTCACTGGCCGGCTTAAACCGGCCAGCGTGGTGGCCCCCGCCCAGGTCCCTTTCCCCCTTGCCCGGCCCTAGGAAAAACCCATAAGTCCCCTTTAGCACACAAACCCCGCATACACACCCACACCCCAAAGAACCCTCATTACGACTGAAAGTCCCATTTCTACCCTTGTCCAAATATACACAACGTTGGCTCCTGTAGCCCATACACCAGCACGCAGTTAAACAAAAAAGAAAAAATACAGTCATGAGTCTATATCGGTACATGACCATTTCTCAGTTCTGTCACAGTCCTTCTGCCTTTGCAAACTCCTCCGCTGCTTCCTTCGTCCCAAAATAAAAATCCTTGAGCGTGTAAGTCACCCTCAGCTTCGCTGGATATACAATGCCGCACTACACCTTGCTAATGTACAGTGCCCTCTTCACCCGGTTGAAGGCAGCCCGCTTCTTCGTCAGCTCCACCGCACCACTGCACCACCCGCTTCTGCTTAGCCCAGCATACGACCTTTTCCTTCACACTGTACCTACGGAAGCACAGAGTCACTACCCTTGGCGGCTCACTCGCCTTTGGTACAGGCCTCCATGACCGATGAGCCCGATCCAGTTCATATTGAGAGGGATCCTCCCCCACCCCAATAATTTCGCCAACATCATGGCAAAATACTCAGTCGGCCTTGGTCCTTCCACTCCTTCGGGCAGCCACACAATCCTCAAATTCTGTCACCTGGATCTGTTTTCCAGGTTTTCCATTTTTCCTCGCAGATCCTTATTAATCTCCATCACCTTCCGCATCTCCTTCCCCATCGAGGTAAGCTGATCACTGTGCTGCAGTAATGTGTCTTCCACTTCCTTCAGCGCCTCGCCTTGCTCCCGCACCTCCGCCACTGCGCTCGCCACCGCCGTCCTGACCAGGGTAATCGCCTCCTCCACCATCACTTTCAAAACCGCCCCTCATCTCCTTCCTCATTGCCTCCGTGTATTTTGTGAACTGCCTTTCGAATTCCACGGCCATCACCGTAATTATTTCTTCAGCCGTAAGCAATGCGGCCTCCCCTGGTGCTCCAGCCTCCATTTTCTTTACCGACCCCACGGTGACTTTTCCACTCCCCGACGGACTTTCAGCTGTTTTCACGGCCGTATTTTGACTGAACCTCGACATTTCCCTTCCCTGTGCTTTCTCCTGACTTTTACTGCCTTCGCAGCCCCTAGGGCCGTGCATTAATCCCCGACAATGCCGTTCCCAGCGAGAGCCCTCTAACGCGCGACTGCCTCCCGCCCGCCGTCACCGGAAGTCTCATCAGTACAGAAGTTAAAACGCACGACAGCAATCTTGCATTGTGTGAGCTTAGGGTGGGTGGGGTCAGGAGGGCATTGGCATCATTGGAGGTGGGCTTCACATCATTGTGGTGGGACCTAACACTGTTGGGAGGTGGGCAGGGCGTGACGTGGGGCCCCCACAAAGAGGGAGCGCGCTGGACCCCCAAAAGTGTAAGTCTGCCTCTCCGGGACAGGTAGGCTACTGGACGGAACGCCTGCCCTTGCCCCAATTAAGGCCCTTAAATGGCTACTTAAAGGCCACTCAAGGGCCTTTTCTTGCCCAGAATCAATTTTTAAAAAATTAATTTAGAGTACCCAATTCTTTTCTTTCCAAGTAAGGTGCAATTTAGCGTGGCCACTCCACCTACCCTGCACATTTTTGGGTTCTGAGGTTGAGACCCACGCAAACGCAGAGAGAACGTGCAAACGCCACACGGACAGTGACCCAGGGTCAGAATCGAACCCAGGTCCTCAGCGCCGTGAGGCAGCCGTGCTAACCACTGCGCCACCGTGCCATTCATATACAATTCTGAAGGGGCTGCAGGGGTAGAGGGGCCTCAAGTGAAGGTGGCAAGGCTGGTTCAGAAAGCAACTACTAAAGCATGTACAATCTTGGAAATCCCCTAGTCGTCACATTCTGGCGCCTGTTCGGGTACACAGAGAGAGAATTCAGAATATCCAATTTATCTTAGAAGCACGTCTTTAGGGACTTGAGGGAGGAAACCGGAGCACCCGGAGGAAACCGACGCAGACACGGGGAGATCGTGCAGACTCTGCACATACAGTGACCCAGCCGGGAATCGAACCTTGGACCCTGGCGCTGTGAAGCTACAGTGCTAACCACTGTGCTACCGTGCAGAAAATAGCTGCAATTATGCCAGTAAGTAGAAGCCGAGTACAGTTTGTAGAATTCAGGGTGAACGAATCTCAGGAGGCATGTTTGAAACACTGTGAGGTGGGCCATTGTTAAAGCTGTCCAATAGGAGCAACGATTGGAGAGAATTCCAAAGAAATATCTTCGAAGATGATCCGAGGATCCGTTGTTAGACGGAGTTTCAATGATATGGTGTTTACTGACATCTGGTCGGGTTCCTGAGAAATCCACGGACTCTGTCTTGGTTGAATCTGTCATTTACTCTGTAGTGTCGTGTGATCCAGCACAGCCTGCCTGTTTATACTTACCCTGAATGTTAGCATATAAAGTAATTGTTTTAACTTTCTGACCATGGACAGTTAAGTAAGGCAGCATGGTAGCACATGTGGCTAGCATCGTGGCTTCACAGTGCCATGGTCCCAAGTTCAATTATCTGCTGGGTCACTGTCTGTGCAGAGTCTGCACGTTCTCCCCGTGTGTGCGTGGGTTTCCTCCGGGTCCTCGGGTTTCCTCCCACAGTCCAAAGATATGCAGGTTAGGTGGATTGGCCAGGCTAAATTGCCCTTAATGTCCAAAAAGGCCAGGAAGGGTTATTGGGTTATGGGGATAGGTGGAAGTAAGGGCTTAAGTGGGCCAGTGCAGACATGATGGGCCAAATGGCCTCCTTCTGCACTGTATGTTCTATGTATGTTTTTGTTTGTTGAAAACCCGTGTAATCGTGTGGCTTTCTTCCAAAAGCAGGCATCTTGAATCTCAAACTTTATGTACTTTAAACAAAATGTTGTTGGTCCCTAACCAGATGCTGGGGTCTGGTAACTGATCAGATAAATATTCTTAACGTAATTACATTTACCTGCTTCTTCATGTAATTTTCTTCCCAGGCATGTTTCTCAATTTCTAGTCTTTCTTTCAAGGATTCAATTTCTGCCTGATCAAATAAGCACACATAAAAAAATTTATAAATTGATTAGTCTGTTTATATGCATTTCCTTCCAACCAAACAAAAGAGTAGATTAAGATCCAAAGTATCTCGGCCAAACTTTAGCACAGTAATTAAAAAAACAAAACAAAAGGCTGTATCTGCTGCCGCTGTAGTTCGGCTGATTGAGGCAGCGGGTAGCTCGGCCTGGAAGGATCCAAGTTCAACCTGTACTGAACTGGCTTACACCTTGGCAAAGGCTACAACTGACATCAGTGCCTCTCGACTTGGCGGGAGGCAGCAAAGCTGTGCAAAATTCATGCTCATGACTGCTGTTCAGTTACTGTAGCTAGAAATGCCATCTGTGGACAGAATCATATCCAGCCGTAATGACCGTTGCCATTGAACAGTCCGCCTACACATACTGTCGAGCCACATACAGGACTAATAGTCACTTTTGTTGACAGATCAGCAAACAATTGAAGTCTACGGAACTAAACCCGTGCAAAAGGTATCTGGTGTTTCCAGTAATAACAGGGAAGGAGAGGAGAGGGACAGCGAGTGTCAACAAGGAGGGAAGATCATTTCCACGAAGGATATTTTGCAACATTGACCAAAGAGACTTCGATATTGCGAGTAAAGCTACCATGATCTTCTATAACCTCTTCACCAAATGAAACAGATTTGGCGCAATATTGATTTCTATAGTATTCGTTTTTCTTTAAATTAAGAATGCCCAATTCTTTTGTTTTTCAATTAAGGGGCAATTTAGTGTGGCCAATCCGCCTACCCTGTAAATCCTTTTAGGTTGTGGGGGTGAGACTCACGCAGACACGGGGAGAATGTGCAAACTCCACATGGACAGTGACCCGGGTCAGGCATCGAACCCGGGTCCTCGGCGCTGTGAGGCAGCAGTGCTAATCACTGAGCCACCATGCCGCCCTACAGTATTAGTTAAGGGCCCTATAGTATTATTTAAATGTCTGACTATTAAGAGTCCTATATTATCACTTAAGTGTCTTATAGTATTATTTATTCTATATCATTTAAGAATCCTACATTATTCGTAGAATCGCGATACTGCAGAAGGAGGCCATTCGACCCACCGAGTCGGCACCAACCCTCTGAAACACCCGGAGGAAACCCACGCAGACACGGGGAGGACGTGCAGACTCCGCACAGACAGCCACCCCCGGTCGTGCTAACCACTGGGCCAGGGGACTGCCCTTTATGATTTAAGAATCCTACATTATTATTGAGTCCTATATTATTATTTAAGAATCGTATATTATTTAAGAGCCCCGTATTATTATTTAGGAGTTCTGCATTATTATTAAAAAGTCCCACATTGTTCAAAATCTGAGATGACCATTCTTTTGCGAGTCTTTGTTTCATTGGTAAGGCTGCCTAAAGGCTAATCCATTGAAAAGGCAAAACGTTACTAAAGTGCTTCAAAGATCTTACAACATTTTAATCGGGTGCCCGTTAACATGGGCTCTGAGCGAATCCTGGAAACTAACACCCTTTGGGACCTGTTGTGACGGGAATCACTGAACCAAAGTAGGAGATGTTGATCAAAATGCTTGCCACTTTCCTCCGTATTCATCTCGGCTTCAAACAATCTCAGTCCCTGCTGTAGCCACAAAGAGCCTGGCCTTTAAAAAAAAAAGTGCAGTCTGACTTTAAGGGGCACCAGCTAGCTTGAAATGGTGCTAAACTCGCACAAATCTGGGTTCTCTGCTGAGGCTGGCAGCTGCTCACTCAGCAGTACCTTCAATACTGAGCTGCAAGCTACAAGCAGCAGGCAGTTTATAAGCTGCCAGTATCACTTTGAACCAGCGCAGGGTAATCATGTGTTGATCAGTCGGCACTGGATTTTTGGGAAATATCCAATGTAGCCCCCAATACTACTAAGATATTGTGTGGGATTTAGCATTCATGTTCACACTGTTTTTTTTAAAACCGTCTCCAAATATTGCAGTTAATGCATTTATTCCTTTTAAATGGAATTCAGAATTCAGAAACAAATAAACAATTGGCAAACTGTCTCATATTTCATCAACAGGCACTTTTAAGTGCCATGATATATTGTTCATGGATGTTGCATGTTGGACAGCATTTATAACTTGCAGCACAGGTTTCGCTGTGTTGAAGGTCTTCCCTGTTTTGGGATTCGACCTGTCCATCCGTGGGTCCTGTACACAGTTAAAGTCCCCCCATGATAGGTCGGAACCGTGGTGCCCTCTGCCTTTATAGTGTGTGTATTCTAACTGATGATTGGCTGCAGTGTTTGTACATGTTGATTGGTCCCTGTGTGTGTCCATCAGTGTGTGTCGACACCATGTAGGGAGGTGGGGGGGAGGGGGGGGGGGGGGAGAGAGAGAGAGAGAGAGAGAGAGGGGGGAGAGAGAGAGAGGAGGGAGACTGGAGAATCCCACCCCATAAACCAGACTTGCATTCCCTGGAATGTCAAAGGTTGACTGGCAATTTATTTGAGGTTTTTTTTAGGATTTTGATCGGAAGAGTAAATAAAGAGAAGTTTTCTTTCATGCTGGAGGAAAGGTCTAGGGTGAATAAACATAACCTCAAATGGAAAAGCAGGCCATCCAGGAGAGAGGTCCTTGAGCAAAGGGGCAGAAACTGTGGAACTCTCTCCCCCAGAAAGCAACAGGTGCCAGCAACTATAACTTTGGGACTGATTTTTGTCAGACAAATTAATAAAGGGTGTGGAGCCAAGGGGTGTGGATGGCATTAAAATACAAGACACCCATGATCTCAGTGAATGGCAGAAGGTGCCGAATGGGCTAATCCCATTCCTACGTATTTAGGATAAACACTGCCGTTCCACTCAATGATCTGCAAACATTTATGTGCAAATAGCTGCTTCTGCGAAACGACACAAGAGTCTGTCAAGCACCTGCACAGAGGTGGGAGAAAAATGGCAAGAAGCAAAGCCACAAGGATTATACAGTACAATAATATTAAATCACCATGCCAATTCTCGACATGCACGAATCATACCTGGTGGCGTCTTTCTTGCTCTTCCTTCGCCTTTTCAAATTCCCCTTTGAGGGCTTTGGTTACAAGGGAAGAATTATTCTCCAGCTGTCGGCGCACTTCATCCAACTCAGTTCGATGCCTATAGTTTTTAAAAATATACAACTGTAAAATATGTGTTTGCAAAGGGCCGAACTATCCCCTGCAGCCTCGCTGCCTACGATAATTAAATTGATAAGATAAGATACATGTTTAATCATTCTAATCAGTCATACCTGCCCACTTTGTCATATTACAATGTCTCCCTGACAGACTTATTTTCTTTACACCTTGCTGTCATGTTTTTCCATCAGAAATAAACGTGTCTGCTCATTAGCAAATGACTGATCAGTGACCCCCACGGTCAATGGATGCATACAAGATGGAAGAGACTTCAAAAACTCACGCCACAGAAAGGGAGAGGAGAGGGGAAGAGATGTGGAGAAGCGGCCGTAAGCACTATCCAAAGGCTTCACGAGACGATGAGCAGTACCAAAATCAGGGAGCTTCCAGGTTTAACTCCTGGTTCGGGTAGAGTTTTCCGAACTCCACCAGGAGAGGTGGGCGGTAAATCCAACCCGAGTCCCCAAGCGGCTTTTACGCCGGCAGAATTTCCCGTTCATGACGCACTGGGTCATGTACAGGCGCCGTCAGGGGCAGTGTCAGGTAGCACTGCTAGGGAAGAGGGGCTTCTGTCGGGGAGGTCGGTAGGGCAGGGGGTGATTACCTCTGCCCATGTTGGGGGGGGGGGGGGATTTTTAAAACATTCTTTAAGACTGGGGCTCCCTGTGAAAAGGGGCCCAATCTCTTGACAGTCGGGGTCGCTGACGACGCGGGGCAGTGTGACGTAGCGGGACCCGCTGAATAAAATTAAAATATATTTCAATTAAGTGTCAAAAAAAAAAAGACGTAAAAAGCCAGCAGTGGAGCCAGTAGGCAGCGCACCATATTTCCCACCTTAGCTCAAATACGATTAAATTCTTCCCAATACAACTGGTCCCAGTCCGCTCAGGTTCTCTTGCCAGACAGCCTAGAGTGGACATCAGCTGACCTTGTATTTGCCTTGAACGTGCTGCTTTGTGCAGCATCCTTAAACCCCATTGTCTGGGCTCACACATGAAACATGACCACTTGGGCACGTTACTAGAAGGCTCGCATGCTGTCATGATTTTCAGGAGGAAAAAAAGATCAAGGAAAAGTCTGAGGGGACACATTTTGGGAGGTCTTACAAGGCAAGGGAATATACAATGAATGGTAGGACCCGAGAATGTGCAGAGGATCAGAGGGACCTTGGGGTGCATGTACATAGATCTCTGAAGAAAGCTGGACTCGTAGATAAAGTGGTTAAGAAGTCATATGGGATACTTGCCTTTATTAACCGAGGCATAGAATGTAAGAGCCACAGCAGGAGTACTGTGTGAAGTTCTGGTTGCCTCACTACAAGAAGGAAGTCATTGCACTGGATAGGGTGCAGAGTAGATTCACCAGGACGTAGCCTGGGCTGGAGCATTTCAGCTATGAAGAGAGACTGGTTAGGCTGGGGTTGTTTTCCCTGGAGCAGAGAAGGCTGAGGGGAGACATGATGAGGTGTATAAAATTGAGAGGCATGGATAGGGTGGAAAGGAAGGAACTTTTCCCCTTTGCAGAGGGGTAAATTTCCAAGGGGGCATAGATTTAAGGTACGGCAGGAGCTTTCGAGGGAATGCGAGGGGAAACCTTTTCACCCAGAGGGTGGTAGACTGCCTGAAAGGCTGGCAGAGGCAGGGAACCCTCACAACATCCAAGAAATATTTAGATCAACGCTGGGCAGCAGGGTAGCATGGTGGTTAGCATAAATGCTTCACAGCTCCAGGGTCCCAGGTTCGATTCCCGGCTGGGTCACTGTCTGTGTGGAGTCTGCACGTCCTCCCCCTGTGTGCGTGGGTTTCCTCCGGGTGCTCCGGTTTCCTCCCACAGTCCAAAGATGTGCGGGTTAGGTGGATTGGACATGCTAAATTGCCCGTAGTGTCCTAATAAAAGTAAGGTTAAGGGGGGGTTGTTGGGTTACGGGTATAGGGTGGATGCGTGGGTTTGAGTAGGGTGATCATGGCTCGGCACAACATTGAGGGCCGAAGGGCCTGTTCTGTGCTGTACTGTTCTATGTTCTATGGAAACGCCATAGCACAATGCTCTGGAACAAATGCTGGAAAATGGGATGAGAGTAGATAGGTGCTTGATGGCCGATCCGGACATGATGGGCCCAAGGGCCTCTTTCCGTGCAGAATAAAACTCGATGGCTCTAAAAAAGCTAAGGGGACAAAATAGCACGACTCAAATTCAGTCTGACGATATTCTCACCGAGCTGCTAGCTGGTTGAGACGTTCCTTCTCTTCAGCCACCTCGGTGTACAGTCTCCTTCGCTGTTGTTGGATAGCTTGCTCCTCTTGTTCAAGCTGTTTCTCATATCTATTGGAACACAATAACTGTCACCAACGCACCATCACCAACCCCATCCCAATGCCTTTCCTTCACCGTAGCTGGCTCGAGATCCTGGATTCTCCTGCCAGACAGCACTATGTCAATGTATCAGCAATCGCATCGTTTGGGAATTAAGCCAATTTTATTGTTAATGACGGGTGATTCTCTTTCACCATTTACAATTATATAGTTAATGCTGTGGGGAAACCTACACCTCATGGACTCAGCAGTTCCAGGAGGCAGCTCACCACCACCAACTTAATAATAATAATAATAACCTTTCACTGTCACAAGTATGAAGTTATTGTGAAAAGCCCCTAGTCGCCACATTCTGGCGCCTGTTCGGGGAGGCCGGTACGGGAATTGAACCCGCGCTGCTGGCCTTGTTCTGCATCACAAACCAGCTGTCTAGCCCACTGAGCTAAACCAGCTCTCCTCAAGGGCAATTAAGGATGGGCAATAAAATTGCTGGCATAGTCCACATCCTGCTAAAATAATTTTTTGTTTTTTAAAGCTTGCAAAAAAACAATTCATCATTTTTCTTTCAAAGAGTGAAAATGTGTCGGCGCTATTGAAGGAAATGAGGAAACGGCGTCGCTTTATCGTGTAAATCAACTGCCTAGTTGAAACAGTCACTTTAAAAGGGCCTGAAATTCATCTGAGCATAACTGCTCACTTTGCCCGTTTCATACTATTCACATCCACTTGATTCCATTCGTTAAAAAAAAGCAAGCCAACAAAAAATGGGAGAATAGCCTAAAATGGCATCTTATGGGGAAGTCTTATAATGCTGAGAGTTTCCCAAGTAGTTAACAAGAAGTCTTCCCATAATCTGATCATTTATGAAAATTAATCTTTCATGGTGAGAAACAAGTTATCTTTAAGTTATATGTTATCTACCGCAACCAATTGGTTGTATAACATCTGTAAACAAAACTCAAACTATAGGCTTAAACTTGTCTGAGGCACAGCTCAAGCCTTTATCTGAAAGGATGCTTGCATGCAACACAACAAAGACCGTTGTTTTGTTTTAGGAAACATTTGTCACTCAGTCTGTGACTCTAGGGTGAATATTTAAGCGTTATTGGACTCGAGAGCTAAGCATTAAAACAATTTTGTTGTCCCCAAACCTCTGTCTGGCGAGATCCCGTTCCCTCTGGCACAGGGTTTCTTTCTCTCGCTCCAGATGCTCCCTCAGCTCTTCCGTCTGTTTGATGTACCTCTGAGCCGCACGCTCATCGGACTGCAGAAGTTCTGCCTCATGCAGAGCTTTCAGCTTCTTGAGCTCCAGCTTGTGCTTGGCTATGAGCTTCTGAATCTCGGGCTCCAAACCTGGAATTCAAACAATTTAGCAATGCGGTTTGGTGGTCAAGGTGCTTCGCTGGAACTCCGTTCAGAACAGAGCGCCATCGCTTTCAAACAGCAACTCACCACCAGCCCTCTGACACAGAAAACCATTCCAAGGTGTTACACAGAGGTGCACCCAGGCAGAAATGGGCGCAATGGCAAAGAATGGGAAGTGGCTGCTTGAGGAGGAATGGGTAACTAAATCTTCAGTCAAAGAGGTATGTTGTAAGGAAGAAAAGAAGGTGGAGAAGTAGAAAAGGTTTAGGGCAGCGATGGGCAACCTGGGCCGGTGAATGGCCGCATAAGTGACCCCCACCCACATTCACCTCACTAGACCACCAAGATTGAAATCAGGCTTGTTCAATGACCCGTGTCTCCATGAATAAGATTAAATGCGTTTAATGCCCGCTGAATATTTCACAATGAGTTATAGAAAATGCTTAATCATTTATATATTAAGAGAACTTTCATCAGCTTCAAACGGTAAATATATAAATGGTGAAAATGTGTTGTCATAGCAGCAGGAAAAACAAACTATGCAGACAGAAATCAGCGGAATGTGGGCAACGGTCAACAAAATGTCTCGTGGGCCGCACTCAGAACCCAGATGGGCCGCCTGTGGCCTCCAAGCTGAAGGGAGTCCACCACTGGTTTAGGGAATGAGTTCCAGAGGAGCCATGGTGGCGAAAGGTGTGGGTGCAAATAATGGAGCAGGGGGATAAGAGGGATGTACAAGAGATCAAAGGTTTATCGGGCTTGAGGAGGTTTCACAGATATGGAGAGGACGGGCCATGAAGGGATTTAAACATGAAGATGGGAATTTTAACTTGGGAGCCCAAAGGGGACCAGGTGCCAAAGTAGGTCAGAGAGGATAGGGGACATGGGAGGCAGGATACAGACAGCAAGATTTTAGGAGAGCTTAAGCTTACGGGGAATTAAAAATGGGCCAGGTGATCACTGGACGTGTAGAGATGATAAAGGCATGGATAAGGGTTCCAGCAGCAGACAGGAAGGGTAAGGCTGGACGTGGAGGATGACATGGCCATGGAATCTACCGTCTATATGACGTAGCACAGGGCTTCCCAAACTGAGCTGTGACCCCCAATGGGTTCGTGAAGTGTAGTTTGGAGGGGGGTGAGCACCGAGGCAGCAATGACTGCCGTGAAGCTCCGACCGAGCGTTAACAGCTGCTAGGCCCCTTTAAATGCTCTTTTTTTTTTAAATGGTGCCTGTGAACTAACTGATGGATCTTTAAGGCCTCGCTCCTGCTCCACAAATGGCAGTGAAACAGCGAATGCTTTTTTTTGCTTAAAAGAAACTCTCAAACCTCCCACTGCAACCTCCTGCCACCACCTGGCAACACACCAACCATTCATCGCTCTTTCGAGCTTCAAAATGGGGTCACAGTGAGGAAAACCATTGGGAAGCACTGGCTGAGCACAACAGGTTTTCCCTTAAGGGGTACGAAATAAAAACAAAGAATGGGGTGTTTCCTTTGCTGGACCGACCACCTTCCTCGTTGTTTGTCACTTGCTGTCGTCAGCCAGGACTGCAATGAGGCCAACTTGCCCACTCCGAACATCACCAGGTGATCCCGATTGATCTGGCTCCTCTGCCGCAAAGTTCAAATTTGCAACTATGCTTTGATCGTTTCCCCATTGCTAAATTCACCCCCATCAGTTACACAAGCTGTGATCGGATCCAATTTCCACAACCTTCCACACACACAGTTGTCCTGCCCACAAAGTACAATGTGCTCCTCTCTCATCGCTGTGTCATTATTGATTGAGCTTCCTCTCGCTCCTCGCTGATGAATTTCTTGGAAGGCTCGTCCGAATGGCACCTCCTCAAGGCAATAACTTTTTTTAAATTTAGAGTACCCAATCCATTTTTTCCAATTAAGGGGCAATTTAGCGTGTTCAATCCACCTAGCCTGCACACTCCTCGAGGCAACAACAATCACACAGCAGGTGTTTGGTGAGTACAAGGGAAGTTTTTTTTAACCTGACTGTAATTGAGGGCAAAACTGTAAACAAAGAATTTCTGGATACCGCCCAGAATGCTAAAGAGAGGAGCGTTTGCAGCTATAGCTACCACCTAACACCTACTTACATATATATATGGGACCTTTAATGTGCTAAACGAACCCAAGGTGCTTCTCCAGAGCCTGAAACACTGGGCTTAGATGTCCAAAATAATAATCGCTTATTGTCACAAGTAAGCTTCAATGAAGTTTCTGTCAAAAGCCCCTAGTCGCCACATTCCGGTACCTGTTTGGGGATGCCAGTACGGGAATTGAACACGCACTGCTGGCCTTGTTCTGCCTTACAAGCCAGCTGTTTAGCCCTCTGTGCTAATCCAGTGGGTGGCCTTCCCGCCGCCTACCTGCCTGACCCAACCTGTCTGAAATGTTATGGGAGGGTGAGGGTGCCAGGGTGCTGCCAGTCAACCTGCCTTTTTTACAATAAATTTAAGGGGCAATTTAGTGTGGCCGATCCACCTACCCTGTGCCATAATATGCACTCATGTTCATAATGAGATGCAGACAGGCAGTGATGGACACACACAGGAACCAATCACCACACAGAATACAGAACAACCAATCACCAGGCAGGGCACTACAGGGTACATTACCAATATATAACACATGAGGCAGGAAGGCTCGGCCTCTTCATACTGGTGATAGCGGTAGCAGCAGTCCGGGTGCAATGTACAGTCAGCACCTACTACAGGTGGCACAGGGCAAGTCTGGGCAAGCCAGACCAAGGTTAGAAAGCTTAGAAAGCTTAGATTGATAGTGTCGACCCACAACGAACTGTGTACATTACTCGGCAAGTTCAATAAAACAGTGTTGAACCATCTACAGCGTTGGAAGCCTGTTTTCAAATGATACTGCATCGAGTTGCAGTCCGTGTTAATCCAACACATATAAGACATCACCCTGCACATCTTTTTGAGTTGTGGGGGGTGAGACCCACGCAGGCACGGGGACAACGTGCAAACTCCACACGGACAGTGACCCGGGGCCGAACCCGGGTCCTCGGCGCCGTGAGGCAGCAGTGCCAACCACTCTGCCACCGTGGCTCGCCCTCCAGTCAGCCTGCCTGCCCTCAAGCCGATTGAGGCCCTTGGAGAGGCCAATAAATGACCATGCAAGGGCCTCATCTAGTCGGCTGGCGGTTTTATACCCACGGTGGGAGAAGGCCCATATCATGAGGTGAGCCCAGCAGCTTCAGCTGCACAGGCTAGTGTCGGGCAAGAGGGGAGTGGGGAGTGGGGAAGGACAAGGAACCTCATTTACAGGCAACCTGGACCGATCGGAGGCATTCAATCGCTGCCCCCCCCCCACCACGGTGGTTCAGCTGGGGGCGGGCACCTCGCAAAACTCAGCCCTTAATTCTGTTTCCCTTCCCACAAACACAGCTGACCTACCCCTGCGTAATTCCACACCATTCGGTTTTCATTTCAGTTTTCCAGCCTCCAAAGCATTTTGCCCTTGTAGAGGGCAGGCAATCAAAAGCTCTATTGAAAAAGATTGATTTTAAGGTTAAATGTTAAGGAAGTGAGAGAGGGAGACAGGCAGGTAAGTTTACTGTGTCACAAACTTTCCCATTATTTGTTCTCTGCAATCTTCAGGATTTATGCCTGTAAGTTGCAGGATAATGGAGTTGTGCTGTGATAAATCCAACACAATAAAATATACATTTTATTTGAAAACATGAACCGTATCTGAACGATAAATTTTTAAATCCCTTTTGGCTTATTTTGATGGCAGTTCGCTTGTCAAACCCTTGGGCACAATACTTCATCATTAGTAGCTAATCACACAATACCTAAGTATAGAGCGGCAGCTAGTCTCTTTTGAGCACTGATTGTAAACTGCAGATTTTAAAACTGGTACCTTTTACAGTAATCTCTTTAATTTTCTTTGTTTTTTCATCTATCCATTTCTCTCGCCGGATTTTTTCTGTTGCACTCATTATTTCTTTCAGCTTCTTGATTTCCTACAGAAAAAAGAAATTGGACAGGACAAAAAGATAGTGATGCAGAAAATAAAAACTATTGGCGTTTTGCACAAGCATAGGATGTCATAGAATCCCTCTAGTGCAAAAGGAGGTCATTCAGCCCATTGAGTCTGCACCAACCCTCCGAAAGAGCACGCTACCTACGCCCACGCCCACATCCCCTTTTCTTGGACACAAAGGGGCTAACCCAGCTAACCCGCACATCTTTGGACTGTGGGAGGAAACCGGAGCACCCGGAGGTGACCCACACAGACACGGGGAGAAAGTGCAAACTCCACACGGACAATTGCCCGATGCCGGAATCGAACCCGGGTCCCTGCCGCTGTGAGGCAACAATGCTAACCACTGTCCCACCGTGCCCTCGCAAAGCACGTTACAACCAATGAGTATAATCACTGATGTAACGTCGGAAGCACAGCAGTCAATTTGCAAACAGCAAGCTTGTACAAACAACGGCGGAATATAGAGACCACAGGTCGAAACTCCGCTACGCTGAACACATTCACAAACTGAACGTTACTTTTGAACAGACCAACGTGAGCCAACATGAACCTCACCGACCTTCTGTGCGGGAAGTCTGTGATCTGAGCCAACACGACGCACCCTGACTGGACCCGACCACTGGCAGAGGGGCAACGTTTTATTCAGTGATACGTGTGGCTTTTCCAGCCATTTCATTTATTGTAGATTGTGGCTAGCCTGGGCTTACGAAGGCCTAGGCCAACCATACATACATCCGAAAAACAAAAACATCTGAATACCAAAACACAAGAGGAGCCAAGGGTACTCGATCTGTACATAATCTTTTTACACGGTATTGATTGAAGGTGCGTTTTGGTCATGGCACTGGGAGAACTTTATGTTTCTCACTGAATGTGGGTGTCGCTGGAAAGGCCAGCCTAACGCACCCCTAACTGCCCTTGAACTGGGTGGCTTACTGGGTCATTTCAGAAGGCAGTTAAAAGTCAACCGCACTGCTGTGGATCTGGAGTCACGTGTAGGTCAGACCAGGTAAGGATGGCAGATTTCCTTCCCTGAAGGACAATAGTGAATCAAATGGGTTTTCACCTCATTACTGAGACAAGCTTTATCTTCCAGCTTCATTAACGGACTTTAAATTCTACCAGTTGCCATGTGTTAATGTTGCAATATTGTCACAATGAAATGCATGCTCCAGTTGTAAGTGAGGGCAGCTGTTATTACTCGGGGAAGGATTAGTGCATTATTCTCAAGTACATATAAGAGCCGCTCTTCACCTGTGGAAGGGAGAGGGAGAGAGTCTGGTTCCAGATTCCTCCTTTACTCACCGAATGAGTCACAAATTCTAACACCAGGGTGGGATTTTAACCCACATCCTCGGAGCATTAGCCTGGACCTTCGGATCACCAATCCAGTGACATTGCCACGATGTCACCGTCTTCCCATGTATTTATTTCCAAAATAGTGCCATGGAATCTTTTACGTCAGTGATGGGCAACCTAGGCTAGTGAGTGGGCCGCATGAGTGACCCTCTGTCACCTCCGTGAGCCGCAAGATTGAAATCGGGCTTGTTCATCAACCAAGACCCTTGAGTAAGATTGAATACATTTAATACACACCAAATATTTCACAAGTTATAGAAAATGCTTAATCATTCATTTATTAATAGAACTGTCAGCAAACTCAAGTGGTAAAAAAACTAGTCATGCTTATAGGACGCAGAGGGAGGGCACGTCTCTCACAGTCAATGTTGTGAACAATCAGCCCGCTCCTCACTTCACTCGCCCTCGCTTTACGCGTGAATTACTTCAGTCATAACGGTAGGAAAAAAACGATGTGGACGGAAATCAGCGGAATGTGGCAACCCTACACATGGTCAACGGCTGACAAAATGTTTTGTGGGCCGCATGTGGCCCCCTTGGGCTGCAGGTTGTCCACCACTGGTTTAAGCCCACCTGAGAGGGTAGACACAAAATGTGCTCTTCATGTCTCTTCCGAAAGACAGAGGTGAGTGGGGGGGTAAGGGGGAGACTTTCCGGCCCCCACCAAAGTGTTCCCCCCCCCCCCCCCCCCCCCCACTGCCAGTAACTTAGATAGTGAGACACTCCCTCAGGAGTGCTCTGGAACGTCAATCAAGTTGGACTATGACTCTCCATTAGAAAAACGTACAATTTTTTTAAAAAAAATAATTTTTATTGAGATTTTTGAAAAATGTATACCAACAGAACAATAATAATAACAATAATAAACACCCCCCGGTACCCATAACAACGCATACAACGAACCCCCCCCACCCCCCCAACCCAATAAACAACAAAATAAATTAATAAATTAAATTAACATAACATAAACAGTGCCCCCCACTTTCTCCTCCCCCCCACTTTCTCCCCCTTTCTCTCCCCCTCCCCCCCTTTCCTCCCCCTCCCCCCCTCCCCCCTTCCTCCCCCTCCCCCCCTTCTCCCCCTCCCCCCCTCTCCCCCTTCCTTTCTCCCCCTCCCCCCCCTTTCTCCCCCTCCCCCCCTTCCTTTCTCCCCCTCCCCCCCTTCCTCCCCCTCCCCCCCCTTTCTCCCCCCCCCTCCCTTTCTCCCCCCCCCCTCCCTTTCTCCCCCCCCCTCCCTTTCTCCCCCCCCCCTCCCTTTCTCCCCCCCCCCCATTCTCCCCTCCTCCCCCCCCGGGTTGCTGCTGCCGCTGACCTAGTTCTCTATCTTTGAGCCAAAAAGTTGAGGAAAGGCTGCCACCGCCTAAAGAACCCTTGTACCGACCCCCTCAGGGCAAATTTGACCTTCTTCAGCTTAATGAATCCCGCCATGTCATTGATCCAGGTCTCCAGAAAAACGTACAATTGAAGAGTGAAAAACGCCTCAGGTTTAACAGCGTTAATTTTAAACAAAGGTCTAAAACGCAGAAGTTAAATAGAGATATAGAGACCTGGGGCGAAACTCTCTGACCCCACGCAGGGTCGGAGAATCGGCTGGCGGCGGCGTTATTCCCGCTCCCCGCCGGGTTTTGAATTCTCCGAGCGGCCAAAAACCGGCGTTCTGCAAATCCCGCTGGCAGCCTCTGAGAACAGCTGGCGCCGGCGGGATTTCATTTAATTTTTACTGTCAACAAATCTCTGGCCCGGATGGGCCGAAGTCCCGCCGACGTGGCCACGGGTCATGTCGGCGAAAATCACAGTAGATTTCTAACGGCGTCAACCATTAATGATGGTTGACGCCGTTCAGTTACCAATATCGAGTGCGGGGCGGGGGGGGGAGGGAGGAGGAGAGTACCAGCGTTTGTGTGGGGGGTGGGGTGGTGGTGGGGAGAGAGTCCCAGCGTTTGTGGGATGGTGGTGGGGGGGGGAGAGAGAGAGTACCGGCGTTTAGGGTGGTGGTGGGGGGGGGGAGAGTACCGGCGTTTGTGGGGTGGTGGTGGGGGGGGGGGAGAGAGAGAGTACCGGCGTTTAGGGTGGTGGGGGGGGAGAGAGAGTAACCGGCGTTTGTGGGGTGGTGGTGGGGAGAGAGTACCGGCATTTGTGTGGGGGGGGGGGGGGGAGAAAGAGAGAGTCCCGGCATTTGTGTGGGGGGGGGGGGGGAAAGAGAATACCGGCGTTTGTGTGGGGGGGGGGGAAGAGAGTACCGGCGTTTGTGGGGGTGGTGGGGGGGGGAGAGAGAGTACTGGCGTTTGTGGGGTGGTGGTGGGGGGAGTAGGGGTGGTGGGGTAGGGGTGGGTAGGGGTGGGGGAGGGTAGGGGTGGGGGTGTAGGGGTGTGGGGCGGTGTGGGGTGGGTAGGAGTGGGGGGGTGGGTAGGGGTGGGTGGGGGGGTAGGGGTAGGGGTTGTGGGAGGCGGCAGCGGCGTGCAGGGGGGGGCGATGGTGCGTTGGCCCCGGGCATCCATTGGATGGGGGCATCAGCAGATCTTCCTCAAGGCTCCCCTTCCTCCCAGCTGCCTTGTCTTTGTTTGAGAGAGACAGAGGGAGATTGTGAGGACAGACAGAGAGAGAGAGGGGGAGTCCCATCCGTCCTCTGGCTGAGAGCAGGGCTTTGGTGAGTATATTGCAATCTGCCTAAACCCAGGAATATTGCCTGGTTAGAATGCAGAGGGAAATGCTGGGATCCCGGGGTGGGAGATGTGTCTGGATTTGTCTATTTCAGCTTCAGCCTCTGCGATTTCAGGTCAGTTTCACAACAACAGGAAAAACGCGCGGAGAGAGAGGAAAAACTTTTGGCAAAGTTTCTGGGTTCTGCCTTTATAATTCACAGCGCAGAAAGGGTTCTGCGCTGTGAATTATCAATGCACCTTTTCTAATCCTGGGGAGAAACAACCTTTTGAAGAGTCTGAGGAAATAAGCAGGAATTTGGATTAATTCTACCACCCCACCCCCTGGGCCACTTTCTCCTCCCTCCCCCTTTCTCCTCCTCCCCCTTTCCCCTCCCTCCCCCTCCCTTTCTCCTCTCTCCCCCACACCCCTACACCCCCCACCCCTACCCCCCACACCCCTACCCCCCCCCCCCCGAGAGGAGAAAGGGGCACAAATGCCGGGACTCTCTCTCTCTCCCCCCCCCACACAACGCCGGAACTCTCTCTCTCTCCCCCCCCCCCCCACACAAATGGCAGGACTCTCTCTCTCCCCCCCACACACAAACGGCGGGACTCTCTATCCCCCCCCCCCCACAAACGCCGGGACTCTCTCTCTCTCTTCCCCCCCCCCACACAAACGGCGGGACTCTCTCTCTCCCCCCCCCCCACAAACGCCGGGACTCTCTCTCTCTCCCCCCCCACACAAACGCCGGGACTCTCTCTCCCCCCCCCACACAAACGCCGGGACTCTCTCTCTCTCCCCCCCTACACAAACGCCGGGACTCTCTCTCCCCCCCCCAAACGCCGGGACTCTCTCCCCCCCAAAACGCTGGGACTCTCTCTCTCCCCCCCCAAACGCCGGGACTCTCTCCCCCCCAAAACGCTGGGACTCTCTCTCTCCCCCCCCAAACGCCGGTACACTCTCTCTCTCCCCCCCAAACGCCGGCACTCTCTCTCTCCCCCCCCAAACGCCGGGACTCTCTCTCTCCCCCCCCCCAAACGCCGGGACTCTCTCTCTCTCCTCCCCCCCCAAACGCCGGGACTCTCTCTCTCCCCCCCCCCCAAAACGCCGGGACATCTCTCTCGTCCCACCCTAAACGCCGGGACTCTCTCCCCCCCCCCAAATGCCGGGACTCTCTCTCTTCCCCCCCCCCCAAACGCCGGGACTCTCTCTCTCCCCAACCCCAAACGCCGGGACTCTCTCTCTCTCCCCCCCAACGCCGGGACTCTCTCTCCCCCCCCCCAAACGCCGGGACTCTCTCTCTCCCCCTCCCAAACGCCAGGACTCTCTCTCTCTACCCCCCCCCCAAACGCCGGGGGCCCTCTCTCCCCCCCCCCCAAACGCCGGGACTCTCTCTCCCCCTCCCCAAACGCCGGGACTCTCTCTCTCTCCCCCCCCCCCCCCAAACGCCAGGGCCCTCTCTCCCCCCCCCCCCCCCAAACGCCGGGACTCTCTCTCTCCCCCTCCCCAAACGCCAGGACTCTCTCTCTCTCCCCCCCCCCCAAACGCCAGGGCCCTCTCTCCCCCCCCCCCAAACGCCAGGACTCTCCTCTCTCTCCCCCCCCCCAAACGCCGGGCCCCTCTCTCCCCCCCCCCCCCAAACGCCGGGTCTCTCTCTCTCCCCCCCCCCCCAAACGCCGGGACTCTCTCTCTCCCCCCCCCCCAAAAACGCCGGGACTCGCCACTTCCGCAGCGGGTGAAACTGACGCGTATCGCATCAGTCCGCTGCTGGCCCTTTCGGGAACGGAGATTAATGGCTTAAAAGAAGGCCCCGACGCCGGAGTCATCCGCACCGCTATTGCCCGCCGGAAATGGGCGTCACGTCGGTCCGCAGAGAATTTCGCCCCTGATTACTTCATAAAGCAGCACAGTAAAGCACTTAACCTAGTTATAAAGAAAATAATTAAAACTGCAAGGTTAATGATTAAAAGAAAGTAGGTCCTCTACAGTGCAGTAATGACTTACTAATCAAATTGTACATTGTGTAGGCAAGGATGCTGTGCCACACTGCACTGTAACAGAAGATATATCCAAATTGTGTGCAATCAGCAGGGTCCAGAATTAATAAGCCACCGCGGGCCTGAACAGAGCCGTAAAATAAATCGCTGATCAAAACCAAAAGAATCAAGAGACATAAAAGCTTTCCTCAGGGGTCCAATACATTATTTTTTTCGTCAGGTGTGACTTTAAACTTGATTCAAAATGGCATGCGTCTCGAGTATTTTATCATAAAGGGTTAAAATATTGTATCCATTTGGAAGATGAAAGGCTCGATTCAACCAAATTGGGGGGGGGGGGGGGGGGGGGGGGGAGTCCCACAGCGAGCGTGTTTCCCTGGCGCTTGCCAAAAAATCCCACCCAATAATTCCATTTATTTTTCCTGAACTTAAAACCGGAGAGTTAACAGGTGAAAAAAAAATCAACAGAAACAACTTTAGAAGGAACGTGTTTCCAATTCCCTGCACAAAATAGAAGCCAAAAGGGGGTTAAGCTTTCACTATTAGCAACCTCTTCAGTCCACCCTCCTCCACAGAACTTCATTCCGCTGTCAACATATGACGCTGTCAACATTTGAGTCCAACGCCGGCATCTCCACATCATGGCTACCATCGACACCGCAAACTGCCGGCTCAAAGTGGAGAGGATCTCCAGGAAGATGGCGCATATAGACACTGACATTAAGTTTCTACAAAGATGCAAAAAAAGACCCGCACATGCTCGCAATCCAGGCATTGTCTGGCATCTCTGACTTTGTCCATATAAATGTTTCTGGAACATACCTCTCCATTCACCTGAGGAAGGAGCTGCGTTCCGAAAGCCAGTGATTCGAATCAAACCTGTTGGACTTTAACCTGGTGTTGTAAGAATTCTTAACATATCATGCAGGGGCAGCACGGTGGCACAGTGGTTAGCATTGTTGCCTACGGCGCTGAGGACCCGGGTTCGAATCCCGGCCCTGGGTCACTGTTCGTGTGGAGTGCGCACATTCTCCCCGTGTCTGCGTGGGTCCCCACAACCCAAAAGATGTGCAGGTTAGGTGGATTGGCCACACTAAATTGCCCCTTAATTGGAAAAAATAATTGGGAACGCTAAATTTATTTTAAAAAAGAAAGAAAAAAAACATATGATGCAGCTAAATCGAGGCGTGCTCTATACTAATGCCACTAGTTGGTACAGAGACGGTAATAGAATGCTTCCCAACTGGCTACAGTACACAGACCTTTTCCATTCCTGACTTAATTGGATTCAATCCTAATTTTGGAATTCATCTTCCAGGGTGCGGAGAATGCCACGTGTAAGCAACTATAATAGGACGGCAACGATTATTACACTGATACTGTTGTAAGTAGCTAAATAAATCGAGTATCAATACTAAGATTTGAATTTTTAAAAGTTACAGAATCTTCTGTGAGAGCATTGGTAGAATTGAAAATAGATCTGGATAGAACAGGGAAAATGTTTTCATGGCAATGACAATTAAAAACAGCGTTACTTCTTCACTGATTCATCTAAACATATTGCTAAGTTTTCAGGACTGAATTCTTAAATGATTAAATCACAAATAAAATGTTTGATCATTTATATATTAACTGTGATAGTTCACACGTGCGCAACTTTGTTTTAAATTTCATGCTTCAGTACACTTCGCTTTCTCTTCACATCGTGTAAATCTTTCGCCTTAATTTTTATGCTACATATAATGTTGACGGAAGTCCCGTGGCGTTAACAAAAAAATTTCAAGTTGATGGACCTCTTTCTTGTGCTTGTTCATCGAAATCTCAGACTAGCTATTTGCAGTGAGCTTGAAAGAATTTAAACCTCACCGCCAATTGCAGAACGTCACAGTGAAAACAAAATAACAGAGACCGTGTGCCTACTTTGTGGCTTCGCATAAAGGTTTATGTATATTATTCCCACCACAATGCTCTTGTCTGCACTTTCTTTTACTTGTTCAAAGATTTCATGTTGAGCGAAGATTATTGTACCGTTGTAGATATTTTTCGAGTTCCATCTTTGAGCAGAGATTCTAATATCTTTCCTGCCACCAATTTTCAGCTAATTTGACTATCGTTGGTGGGATTTGTCTTCTCCCTTTTCAATGTAGGAATCAGATTTTTAATTTGTGTCTTCATTAGTGTCTTATGTCCATTTTGTTTTCACTACCTTTTGCAAGACACCACTTTCAAATCACGTTGGCTTTGCAAAACTATCGAGGTTCAGCACAGTCAGAAGGATATCTTGGCTTTCACCAATTGGACAGTCCGGCAACTAGTCAACGCAGTTAAGGAAGACATAGCAGAGGATAAATACCTGTCTATAACAACATTGAGCAGAAACGCAAACAGTGCCAGAGAGCTGGTGGATAGCTCATGTTTTTCCCTGCCTTGGAAAGTTTTGTTATGGTGAAGGCACTACAGAAGTACACATTGCTGAAGACACCTGATTGCAGGGTATAGACAATACCAAGGAAAACTGCGACAAAGTCAATGGCACTAAGCTTGCAGTATGGGCAGGTAAATGGAAACGAACACATGGGGAACGCAACGAACGCAAGGGGACTGTGCAGATGCAAAAATCTTTTTAAAAGTAGTGAAGCAGCTGAACATAAGAGTCCAAACAAAGCACTGGGATTCATTTCCAGAAGAATTCAATTCAAAATCACAGAAGTTACGTTAAATTTGTATAGTTTCTCGGTTTGACCATATTTAGAGTAATGTGCATGGTTCTGGTCACCATATTGTATAGAAATAGCGGAGAATGTACAAGAAACATAGAATGGAATGTTACTGTAACTGAGAGGGTACAATTGTCAGAGAAGATTGAGCAGGGCAATACCCATTTCTCTTGAGAAAGACCTCTAGAGGACCTAGTGGATCCCTTTAAAATTATGAAGGTGTTTGAGGGTAATGGTAGTGAAGATGTTTCCACATTCACGAAGTTCAAAGCAAGAGGCTATACATTGAAGTTAGTTCCTAATAGACTAATTTACGAATGCGGGAGAAACTGGTCTCCTCACAGGACGGCGACAATGTGAAATTTACTACCACCGGAGGTGAATTTAATAATTTAAGGGAAGCTAAGTAAATATGTGAGGGTAAATGGAATAGAAAGATAGAGTGAGATGATATAAGATAGATGGAGGCTGGTGGAGTATATGCATTGCCACAGATCAGTTGGGCCAAATGGCCCGTTTCGGTCTGCAAATTCTGTGTGATTCTAGATAGTTAAATTTGGAGTCTCTCACCATTTCATGTTGATCTTGCATCTGTTGGATTTTCTTCATGTATTTCTGGTCCACCTGCTTCAGTTCATTTACCATCGACTCGCACTTTGCATTTAACCCCTTCTTGTCGTCTATCAGCTGCCAAGGACAAATGATGATGTAACTCAAACACTTTCCATCAACATGACAAAACATCAAGCGAAAGTACATTTAAACTCAACCCTCATCACGACCCAATATACACACATGATCATTAGTTCATTGCAATTGTTTAAATATAATTGTACCAGAAAAATAAAGAATACATTTACACTTTGAAAGAATAACTGCACCGATAATGATCTAACAATGACGATGCCAAAGATGAATAAGTTAATAAAGTTCAAATGCAATATAAATTAATGCTGATTGTTACAACCATAGCAGATGTTATTTGCTAAATAATCTAAACCTCGGAGGAAACCAGTCTTCCTGTTCATAGCTTTCCTTTTTGCATTTTGAAAACGAAAAGAAAAAACTACTGATCCGAGTAGAATAGAACTCGAGTGACATTTTTAGAATTTTAAGAATGTGAAGATTTATTAACAAGAAGAAAAAACTTCAACACGTCAGATTAATGTTACGTAGTTAAGACAGTGTTACAAAATATCAAACCCCCCAAAAAATCACTTGGTCATAACACACATATACTATCTTTTAGGCAATAACTCCCTCTTACATTTTTTACTATAAAAATTCCAACAAATCCCAAATATTACCCACGGAAAAACTGCTGTCACTTTAATAAAGGTATACCCCATGACACCTCACATGCTTCTCCTCTGCTGTGGAAATCCCAAAAGGTTCAGAAACAAACAGCTTTTTGAAAATAAAGACTTTTCTGGCTTGACCAAATGTCTGTTACAACCTTGACACCTTTTCCCAGCACAGACTGGTTACTGGCCATCTCCGCTAGGCAGCCGCCACAACTCAGCTTGGCTTGTTTCATTAAATACCCTTTCCTTTGTCATCTCCGATTCCATTGTAATGAACCTACACCACATGGACAGCAATGGTTCAAGAAGGCAGATACCATCACCTCAAGGGCAACTAGGGCAGAGCAATAAATTCTGGCCGAGCCAGTGTCACCCACATCCTGTAAATGAATTTTAAAAAACAACTCTTTGAACACAACTTTTCCAAAATACAAAAATCTTTCATGTTTTCCTATTGTCTCCACTTTTGGGTCAATAAACAATTAAGAACTTTCCCCTGTTTACTTGCAATAGTCCCTTGTCACTTCTACACTCCCTTGAAATTATCAACTGAAGACCCAAATCCTTACCTATCTCCTAATGCAAATTGTAAACCCAACTCATTTACTTGAAAATACAACCTCACCATAGCCTCTCACGACAAATGTATGAACATACTACCTTAACCTTTTATCTCTCAGCTATCGTAGACAACCCATCTCTATTAACCTTTCCCCCAGTTTAATTAATCATGGACATAGGCGCACAGCCTACTTTACAAAATACAACCATATACCCAAAAGGATTTTAAAAAAACCTTTATCATCACTCAATTCAAAGTTATTGTTAATTGTCGAGTTTTAATTTTATCTACCAAACTTTTCCTTTGCCCTTGGTAACACAAACCTACAGCACCATAGTCATTAGCCCATCATGTCGGCCCATGGGCTCTTTGGTTGACCAATAAAACAAGGTGTCAATCTTTGCTTTCCTGTGGCACGCTTGTCTCCGAGTCAGACGGTTACAGATTCAGGTTCCACTCCAACAACCAGAGCACAAAATCTAGGGTTCCCATTCCAGCGCAACACTGAGGGAAATAGTGGAGGTACCGATACGTGGATGAGAAGTTAACCCTGGGCACCATCTGCCCCCTCTGGTGGGCATAAAAGCATTATTCAAAGACGAACAAGGGAGTTTTCCAGCCCGGAATCCTGATTGACATTTATCCCTCATCCAGCGTAACTACATGGTTGTTGAAAGGTGACTTGTGCCAATTGGCACAGGAATGGAGGTATCATTAGTCTGGCCTCATCCTTTCCTGGCCCAATGTCCACAAATTAACACTTTCAGACACCCCCCCCCCCCCCCCCCCCCCACCCACCACAAAAAAAAGAGCAATTACTTTACCACAGATTAGAACTGAATGAGTACGACTTAAATTATGACTAAAGTGGCTGAACCATCTGGGGAATGATCTCTTTCTTAAGTACCTATTTCTAATTGAACAGAGAGATAATGTCCATGCAGAGAATATGTGGGCGTGGGAGAAGAACCCAATGGTAAGATTAGTTGAGTTTGTTGTTCGTCTGGGCCCATCCAATCAAAACGATAAAACAAAGGTCTCCTCACTCAGCTACTGTTAATTAAGGCATGAGTGAGGAGGGTCCCTACAGCACCAGCTGAAACTTTATTGACCCTTTCATTATGTGGGTATGAATTTATTGTTCGATACCTCCTTTTACCAAACAAACCATCTGGTAATATCCATAGGGAAGATCCAGAAGAAAAAGCAGTCTATAAAGAGTATTTAGAGATTCGGTTAAATCTTTTTCTTTGAACCGATCCTTTATAAAATGTTTATATTTGATTCTTTCCACACATTTCTGACAAACGTCTAAGTATCGATAATGTCCATCGTACCTTTGTTTTACAATATTCACAGTACTGGGAAATTCTATTTGAAGCAATATAATAATTCCTTTCACCTTCCCATTACCCACATTACAGCTCTCAGGACTCAACACGGAGTTCAACAACTTTAGACTGTGACTTTTCTTCTCCATCTGAACCCTTTTGTTAATATCCCACATGTTTGTGTCTCAATGCAAAAGCATTCCTCCCGCCCCCGCACCTGGTCATCTATCTCTTGTTCCTACCACAGCGTAGCACCTAACGGATTTTCCCTCCATCTCAGTTCCGAAAAAGAACCAAACGAACCGAGACGTTAATTCTGTTTCTCCCTCTAGACGCTGCCAGGTTCCCTGAGTTTTTCCAGCATTTTCTGTTTTTATTTCAGATTTCCAGCATCTGCAGCACTTTGCCTATTATAGTAATTCATTTCCAAGGGGTATGCTTGTCTTCAATTGTAGTTGCTTCTGTCGATTTTTAAATGCCCAAACATTTCCCTTCCAGAGAGATAACAGCAAATCAACTAATTATTACTTTTCAACTGATAATCCCTGGTAAATGCTGACATGCACATTGGATGCTTCCAAAGCACACTGGATGCTTTCAAAAGAAAAAGGTACAAGCATCCCACTGCATACATTGAAATAAATAATGTACTGGTATGTCAGTTAAATACAGATACCTGACTTAAGAGCCCAGGAAATCTGTTGCTGCCAACTTGGGAAAGAAAGACATGCAGAACCAACATAGGAAACTACTAGATCAGAGCATTAATAGGAAGAATAAAATGCAAAAAGCACCCACCGAAAATGTTTGCAGACCTGATCTTGTTAGACCAAGTTGGAAGGTACAGTTTTGATTTGTTTAATAATTATAAGAACAAATGAAGAGGGAGGAGGAATATGCCCAGAAGCCTGACCTGCTGCCATTCAATAGGATTATAGCTAGTCTTCAACTTCAACTTCACGTTTCTGTCCAGACCTCACAATCTCTCGATTTCTTTACAGCCTAAAATTCTATTGATCTTAGCCCTTAATGCACCTAATGTCTGAATATCACAGCCCCCTGGGCTTGAGAATACCAAAGGTTCACAACCCTCCTTGGGAAGAAATTTATTTTCATCCCAGTCCTAAATAGTCCAGCCCTTCTCCTCACAGAATTGTTACTATACAGAAGGAGGTCATTCAGTCCATTGCGTCTGTTCTGGCTTGCCGAACGATCATCATGACTTATTGCCACTCCCCTGCCTTTCCTTCGTACCCCTGCACATCGTTTTTATTCAAATAATCATCTAAAGCCCTCTTGAATGCTTCACTTGAACCTGCCTCCTCCACACTTCCAGGCAGTGCATTCCAGACCCGAACCACTTGCTGTGTGAAAAGGTTTATTCCAGGTCCTGGCCCTCCAGGGACACCCGCAAGGGGCATCTCAAGCATCAGGGAATGGTAGACTGCAGGCCGCCTCCATCTCAGATCTGCATCCTGGGGTCGCACTTAGACATAGTGGGAAGGTACACAAGGTTAAGAAAGTGCAGGTGCACAGATTGGGCAGGGGTGACATTAGGCACTTGTAGCGCTGGAACACTGACATCTGTCTAATTCCGATGTGTAACTGTATTAAAGATAATTGACGCTCACCACTCTTAGGCTTCATAAGCTTAAGTTACTTCTGAATGGAATTGTGCTTCTCGCCTTCCTTGTAGGCTTTGGGAAGCCTAGGGACATGTGACCCCCTTGCCACTTGTTCCCGAGCTCCCAACTGGCAGCCCTGACACCTAAAGTTGAGTCTCAGCCTTGTATTTTAAACTGTGAAGAGCTGGTGGTGCAAAGCATAAAGCTTCAAGGACCAATTAGTGTAACGAGCATGAACCTCGGGATACAAACTGGGCACAATAGGTTCCTCCTTCAGGAGAAATAGGCACCCTGCTTAGTTAAGCTGGAGGTTTCAGAGAGCTCGTTGGCATCATCCCTCCATATTTCAGCTTACTGTATAGCTAATCCTCAGGTGAACCCAGACCCCACCCCATGACAACACCATCCCCTCCTCCCCCCCCCCTTCTGGAGTGGGCTAATTGTCTCATGCAGCCTGGCCAGATTGGCAGCGTGGCTTCTGCCTATCTGACCAGGTCGTACGGCAACGATCAGATCCCACCCCATGTGCCACGCACCCACCCCAGTGACAGGCACCCCCGCCCCAGACTCCGATACCACAGAGAGCAGACTCGTATTCCACCGGTAACGACCTTGGTGAGCCCCGCGAGTAAAGCCAATGACCGCTGTCAGCTGCCCCCCACTTGCGTCCCCTGGTCTCCCTGGTGCTCAGTGGAGCTTACCTCCTATCTCCCACTCTCAGGTCATGGTGCCTCATTCCCGAGTTTTAAAGAGGGGCAATGATTTGTGCCGGTGTGACATCTGGGTGGGAAGATTTGTTGAGGACGGAAGATGCGACGATAAGCCCGCTCGGTACCGTATAATGGTTTCAAATTCAAACAAATCTGTTTCTGATCACATCAAAGGAGGGGGGACTCGGAAGATCCAGATCGGAAATCTCCTCGGCGCAAATCCTGTTTTTGGCCTCTCGCGAGAATCAGCGGCCATAAGGGAATTTGCGCCTGCAGCTAACACAGCCGCTTGATCGCGCCCATAGGGCGAGATTCTCCCAAAACGGGAGAAATCGTAAGGCTGGCGTCAAACCCGCCAGCCAGCGCGCCCCTTCCCGACCGGGAACCGATTCTGGTCCCCGGTCGGGGTGAGCAGCCCGACGCCGTAGGCTCCGGCATGACGGGCTTAACGAATATCGTTAAGCCCGCTTGCCGGAGTTAGCGCCGGCTGACGCGTCATATGACGTCAGCCGCGCATGCGCGGATTGGAAGACTCCAACCCGCGCATGCGCGGATGACGTCATCGCGTATTTGCGCGAAACCCGCGCATGCGCGGGCCGGGTTGCCCCTCAGCCGCCCCGCGAATGGATACTGCGGGGCGGCGGAAGGAGAAAGAGTGCGCGGGCAGCGGGCCCGCTGCCCGCGATCGGTGCCCACCGATCGCGGGCCCATGGCACCCTTGGCACGGCCGTGGTACTGCCGTGCCAATCGGTGCCATGGTTATAAAAAGCGAGTTTGTGACGCCGTTTTTACGAACGGCCAGACCAGGTGTGTTTGCCGTTCGTAAAAACGGCGTAAAGGGCTGGGACTTCGGCCCATCTAGCAGCTGTGAATCGCTGCCGGCCGTAAAAAAACGGTTCGGGTCGGGAGTTGGGCGGGGGAGAATAGCGGGAGGGCGGGAAAAATGTCGGGAAGGCCCTCCCGCTATTCTCCGACCCGTCGTGGGGGTCGGAGAATTTCGCCCATAGTTTTTCTACTTTTCCTCCCAAAGCGATCAACCTCAAATTTCCCCAGATCATACTCAACCTGCCACCTTTTTTGCCGAATCACTTAACCTATCCATAACCCTTTGCAGTCTCTTTATGTCCTGCTCACAGCCGATATTCCCACCTAATTTTGAACCATAAGTTAATTTGGTGACATTAAACTCAGCCCCCTTCTTTGAAGTTAAGGATCCTTCCTGTGGATTCCCTTATTTCCCCTTTATTTTTGGGCCATTATCATTTAAGATGCATGTATGCATCATGGAGTGGTCATGTATCTAAAGTCGAGCAGCAGACAGAATGAGGAATTCAAAAAGTTGTATCATAGAATATGGTGCTAGTTTTCCAGCAGCAGAACTCAGATTTTGTGGCACCCGAGAGATGGGGTGGGACTCGGATCGATTGGTCGGCTGCACCCGAGAGATGGGGTGGGACTAGGTTCGATTGGTTGGCTGCATCCGAGAGATGGGGTGGGACTAGGTTCAAATGGTTGGCTAGTAGCCAACGAATTGGCCAAAAGGCCGAATTCTGCCCAGTAACAGTTGGTGATTGAATCTTACCCGAGTGGGATGATTTCCAGAGCCCCAAGGAGTTGGGTCTTGGACGTTCAGGGAAGAAGGAGCTGGGAGTGCCTGCTCTCCCTCTCTTCGCTCTCACTCACTCTCCAGAAATACTGTGAGCTGCTGGATTTCTGAACCTATAGAGAACCTGGAGGAATGAATCTATGGTGAAAACCATTGCAGACCGAAAACAGGGAGCTTGACCTGAAAGCCTAGTTTGATGGAAGTTGAGCTTTGAAGACAACCATCTGAAACAAAGATTCTTTATTCTTTTACTTATTATTTTCACCCCTCTCTTCCCCTCTGTGTTTGTTTGCTGTGTATGTATGGATATTATATACGAATTAGGGTGCGGGGGATTAGGAATTAGCTAACAGTTAACCAGTTGTATTTGCTGCATATTTCATTATCGTTCTTGTTATAAATAAAAAGTAATCGTGTTTAAATTTACAAATCTGGTGACTGTAATTATTGGCCAGCCATGGGCCAAAAACTTTGGGTATCTTTCTAAGAATTATTGTTTTGGGACTCTCATTTATCATGGCCAATCTACCTAACCTGCACATCTCTGGACTGTGGGAGGAAACCGGAGCACCCGGAGGAAATCCACGCAGACAGGGGGAGAACGTGCAGACTCCGCACAGACAGTGACCCAGCGGGGAATCGAACCTGGGACTCTGTTAACTGAAACGGTTGTTTTTTCCTGTGACCACAGGTCATGGTGGAGCATGAGCAAGTACGGATGTATCGCGCTGGTTTTTTTGACCTCTGGTGCTTTTCTCCAGGAATCGCTGAAGTTGCCACATCTCAAATGGTGGAACTCAGTATGGTCAAACGCAAACGCAAAGACATAAATGGCGCACACCATCCGAGCCAGCACACTGCCTGCGGGGGCTCCTGGACTCAATCAATACATGATGTTAATTAAGCATTTCCTTTTGAGGGTAGATGAGCTGAAACCTTTATACTGTGCACAGGAATGATGAAAAGTATTTCAAGTCTATGGTTTGTCACCTGCGGCTCCTACTTGTCCATATCCAGTTCTCCATGTTATGCCCCCAGGATAAGCTGGGCTTTCTCTTGATTATATAGGGCTAATACACAAAGGTTTCAGCTCCAACTCTCCCGCAGCAGGGAGAAACACAGGATGTGAGAGACTATAGTTTCACACAGATGTCAGCACATGATATTCAAATGAAAATTATATCCAACACGCCACTTCTTTAGATAGGCTGATTACTTGGACTAGAACGAATGCAAAGTCAGTATTAAGGCAAAGGGTGACTTTATCAGTTTAAGCAGTGCTTGCTGTAAAGGGAGCTTCACTCCATGGCTCAGGAGCATAGTATTGATGACCCAGCAGCCATCTGGAGATTTGCTTTTCTAAATCAATTACTTGAACAATGAAATGCTTTAAAATGTAGGCTTTGTGACGGTCGCCTTGGAAATAAGCATTAACGTGCATAAAATATGTCACTCTTCATCACGGAGGGTTGCAAATATGTTAATTGTTAACAAAACTAAATCTTCCCTGATCAAAATAAGTCGGGGCATTTTACAGTAGAGCATACATCCAAACCATAACTGCTGTGAATCTAACCGTTTGTTAAAGGTACACATCCCTTTTAAACTGTCTATTGTGAAAGAGATGAAACTGTTTGTTTGAGCAAACAAGGCTTCCTTCGCTTGTTTTATATTGAAATGTATTGTGGATTAACTAATGAATATGTAGCAGCTCCAGAATAAATGTTGCCACAGTCCCAGAGGGCCAGAGGCTGTTTTACCTTTTGACGGGGAGAGCTGACTGGTGGTGATTTAACCTGTAACCAAACACAGGGATTCGGCAATCCATGCTAGCCAGATCTTCAGGCATCCTCACATGCAATTTAACAGTATGACCATATGGAAGAGCCATTCAGTACCGAAGACTTTGCAGAAGAGAAGCAACATATATTTACAAAGGTCCAAAGTGATTGAACACCAGTACCACCACTGCGTTATCAGAACTTAACTTCTAACTCTACCATGAAGGCTTGGTGCCTCCCAACATTCACAGCAGCGGTGCAGACGGCCTCCTGACTGCTACGCCTCTGTTGTCGGAGTTGATTCTGGCATCCTCTGGAGGCCCAGGGCCTGGATTGTCCTGGCACGTTAAGGATCTCCCATATGGGGGCAAGTGCACCATCCTTGGCTGGAGCTGCGGGAGTTAATGGCATCACAGAGGGGAGCTAGAGAAGCTGGTCATCCTTGGGAGTGTCCTGGGTGGATTTTCCTGGTGTTTGGCTGATGCTCTTCTTCCCTGAGGGTGCTCGACGGCCCTTCCCTTGGCACAGAGGAAAAGCGGCTCCTGGAGGGGGTCGGGATAGCCATCCATTCTTGCCTTGCCACAATTTGAGCGCGCCCATGGCTAGCGAAATGTATGCAGTTCCAAACAAAAACGTGGCAGAAACTGCTGTGCCTGGATTTCCGAGGTAGCCGTTATCCTTCCAATGGTAACCTTGATGTACTCGTATGCCGGAGCCACAGCAGAATCATAGAATCGCTACAGAAGGAGGCCATTCGGTCATCGAGTCTGCACCATGCCTCTGAAAGAGAACCCAATTTACGCCCATGCCCCCGCTCTACTCCCGTAACCCTACCTAACCTTTTATACACAATGGGGCAATTTAGCATGGCCAGTTCAGCTAAACCTGCAAACCTTGAGGCTGTGGGAGGAAACCGGAGCACCCAGATGAAACCTATGCAGATTCGAGGAAAATGTGCAAATTCCACACAGACATTGACCCAAGTTTTGAATTGAACCCGGGTCCCTGGCGAAGTGAGGCAGCCACTTTGCCGTTCTCTTCCTGCACCGCAGGGCAGTCCTTTTTTGTGCCACAAGAGCTGACCCCCCTGGTGACCTCCTCCCAGGCAGTGGTGGACCTCCTGCTCCTGGGGAAAAAGGACTTCCCGCCTGTCCTGGAGGAGTTTCTCCGGAATCTTGGAACTGAGGGTTTGGTCCTTGTTGGTGCCATTTGTGTCTTTGTGATGCCAACACCTGGGCTGCAGAGAGTGACCGTGTGTGTGTGTGCATGTGTGTGTGTGTGTGTGGGGGCGCTGTTCCAATGTGGCGGTGGGTCCTTTCACTCCATGAGGTAACGGTGGAGCGAATGAATCACTGCCTGTCCCACCACGAGATTCAACAAGCTCCTCACTGACGCACATTTGATGAGCTGAAAAGCAGGAGACATGGCACGATAACCTGCCCTGTTGCCCAGTGGGAACCCCACCAACCTCCCGACTGTCACTACACTTTATTAGGAAAGCAAAAGTCGTTTTGGGGGATTTATATTTGTATTGGTAAACATTATAAATAAGATATAGTTTTAAGTGGGTTTAATGTAATGTTTCTGTTGAAGGAAGGGTAACACCCATAGTTAGATTCATGCTGGACAAAGGTTTTTGTATATGTGGGAGTTGATTAAGTTCCAACAATCATTCAATTGTGCTTAGAACCAGTTTCAGCATGAAGAGTAAATAAGAGCCGAGAGAAGGATAAGGCGTTGCTTCGCAACATGGACCCACTTTCTAGAGGGACAGGATTCCCTTTGTTCATAGAATTATAGAATTTACAGTGCAGAAGGAGGCCATTCGGGCCATCGAGTCTGCACCGACTCTTGGAAAGAGCACCCTACCCAAGGTCAACACCTCCACCCTATCCCCATAACCCAGTAACCCCACCCAACACTAAAGGCAATTTTGGACACTAAGGGCAATTTATCATGGCCAATCCACCTAACCTGCACATCTTTGGACTGTGGGAGGAAACCGGAGCACCCGGAGGAAACCCACGCACACACGGGGAGGATGTGCAGACTCCGCACAGACAGTGACCCAAGCCGGAATCGAACCTGGGACCCTGGAGCTGTGAAGCGATTGTGCTATCCACAATGCTACCGTGCTGCCCCTTAGTTTTAGCTGAATTTGCTGGCCGCTGGGGTCAGTACACTGGGGAGTGAATATCTCTCAACTCCTCCAGGAGAAGCTCGACAGGAGAAGGGAGTTGCAAAGGCGTGGTATCCCTAAGAAACAAGTTACAGTTCAGATAACCAGGGAATTGGGACAGAAAGAATTTCTAAGACGATGGAGACCCAGGTATTGTTCAGAAGAAATCAGAGAAGTGTAAGCAAAGGGTTCTGAGTTAGAGACACAATTGCAGTAAATAGATTCCGAGTGGGACAGTGGGGTTAAGAGGTAAATCAAAACTTTTGATGTCATTTTACTAGAGACTGGGAACAGTTTGTACAGCAGTCAAGACAAAGGAATCAAAAAGGTGTTGGTGTAAATCGTGGGCTGAACTCACTGTAGTGGAGAAGAAACT
This sequence comes from Scyliorhinus canicula, assembly GCF_902713615.1. NCBI lineage: Eukaryota > Metazoa > Chordata > Chondrichthyes > Carcharhiniformes > Scyliorhinidae > Scyliorhinus > Scyliorhinus canicula. The sequence goes on along the minus strand of NC_052163.1, from coordinate 12,724,466 downwards.
TTGTTTAAAAGTGTCATTTGGAAAACATTGACTGAATTTCGGAATGCAAACAGCTAACAGAAAGCATGATTGTGAACGAAGATTTTAAAGCGTGTTTTTTTGGGAGTGGAGTTTGGAAAGTCTCACATGACAATCATCTGGGGGGATTCTGAGGATAAATCCACAGACACTAAGAACGAAGTGCATGTATTTGACCACAATCATTCTGTGTGCTTAAAAAGGACTTTTGTGTGTTAATGAGACCATTGTAGCTTACGATGTACTTTGTGATGCATGTTCATCTTAAAACCGGTGTGTAATTGTTGAGCTAACAGAGTATTGTGTTATAATCCAACTTTTTCATGTATAGCAAATGTTTTTTCTTTGTTATCAGTGGTCCTGTGACTCTGTTCGTCCACGTTTTCTTAAAAAAAAATCAAAAGTTACAGGGCGGGATTCTCCATTGCCCGACACCGAAATCGTATTCGGTGACTGGGCGGAGAATCCCTTTTGACGCTGAAATCGGGGGCCTGTTTTCGGATGCTCCACCTTCTCCAAAACGGCATCACCGGTGAGTACGCCGCACGCCGTTGGGACGGCCTCAGGATGTTATCTTAAGGCCCTCCCCCGATGGGCCGACTTCCCGACGGCGTTGGGCTCTGTGTCCTGTGCCGCCACAGTCCCGGGGGGGGGGGCCTTTCCGCTGGCCGGCGGTGAGGGGGGGCTTCAGGAGGGGCTGGAGGGACTAGTGAGGGGTGGTCCAGGGGTACCGAGGGGGGGGGGGAGTTACAAGGGGGAACTATCTGGCAGGCCCAGTCTCCACGCAGCCAATGCCATGTTGTACGGCGCGACTGCTGCAGACCGTCACCATGCGCGGCCACGGACCCGGCAATTCTCCAGCCGTTCATGGCGGGAACACCGAGGATTTCACATGGCGCGACTGCTAGCCCCCCCCCCACCGGGCGGAGCATCAGTGCGGGGTCAGCGCCGACTATTTCATCGTAAAACTAGACACTTCCTCCGGACATAGCCTCACAATTGGAGAATCCAGCCCACGGTATTTTGAGCCAGGTTTCCTTTCTTAGATCTTCCTCCAGTTAAAACATCACCTGGGATCGTAACAACTTAGTCACCCATGGGTGCGCAAGTGCCAGTGGGTGCGGATCCGGTGCAGCCAGAGCTGCCTTGTATCCCTTCTCAGATATTCCTTTCGTCCAAAGAAAAAAATGGTGAAAATCCATTGCTGGCTCAACGAGTTTGAGACAAGGAATGTTACTAGCCCGTCAGTTATCAAGAAGGTATCAGAAAGAGCAGCATGGTGGCTCAGTGGTTAGCACTACTGCCTCATGGCACCGAGGTCCCAGGTTCGATCCTGGCTCTGTGTCACTGTCCGTGTGGAGTTTGCACATTCTCCCCATGTTTGCGTGGGTTTCGCCCCCACAACCCAAAGATGTGCAGGCTAGGTGGATTGGCCACGCCTAATTGCCCCTTAATTGGAAACTCTAAAATTAATTTTTTTTAAAAGAAGGTACCAGAAAGCCTGGTGAAAAAATAAAAAAAAGTCAATGGAATTAACTGATGGCATTTCAATTCAAATTGCAGTCTCCATTGGCACTTACGTCTGTAGGAGCTCAACGATATCTTGGCGGGAGCACCAGGAAATTGCATGAAGAAATTGAAGAAAATCACAGAGACTTTTGAAACATTTGCAGACTGATTATCAGGAGTCAGTGACGTATGTCCAGGTCGAGTATCAGTAGCAGAAACTATCAGCAGATAAGCAACATTCAATTTCTTCAGGGCGCCAGCCAACCTTGCCCAATCTAAGTCCATTTTTTGGGCAAGACCGATTGCAAAATTGAGACATTAAGATATTATCAGGGATTTTACCTGATCGATAAATGCCAGGTGCCGTTGAATGGTTGATTCATACTCGTCCTTCTGCATTTTTAATCGATGGCTCATTTCCTTTTCGGTCTCCTTCATGTGACGCACAGTTAATTCTTTTTGCTGGGCCTAATAAGAAAACACTGATAAGAAAAGTGTCGAAAACTGTGTGCTTTGTTTGGTCAAGGATTTTGCACAACAAAATGAAAACTGTTTACATTCTGTCGGATGTATCCAACTATGTAAGCCAAATTTGTCTTACTGAAGGTACTGTACTACTTGGGTAGACCCATGACCAAGGTCAGAATACGTTGGGTGAAATTTTGTGTGCGTGTGTGGGGTGGGGCACAGATTGTGGTGGCCCCGCCCCAGGGCTAACACGTTGTGGGAAAGCTCGCCTCCAAATGGCCGGAAATCCCCCAGCCGGGGGATTATTTGTTCAGGCCAAAGCCTCAGCCCCATCTGGGAGGAAGTCCCTTCTCTGAGAGCTACCAGTGTCCCATTTGAATGGATGGCAGCCCCCTCACAGAGCCACCAGAAGCACTGGTCAAAGCTGCGACTGCAAGGCAGTCCCAGACAACGCACGCGCTGGGGCTGGATTCGAAGGTGAGTGTGAGGACTTTGACAGGCCAGGAAGACATGGGCCCTGGCAAAGTGGGTAGAGGGCTGAAATTGGGAGCGGAGAAGGAGGAGGAAAAGTGGTACCATTTTGAGGTGGGGGGGAATGCTCTGGTGGGCACAAAGTGCCTGTACAGGAGGGCTATGCCCCCAGCTAGCACCCGCATGATGCCACATGATTTTAGGTGCCACTCAACTTTTGGGAGAGGTGGGAAAGTATGGCATTTCAACCATGCAATGAGGGACAAGCAGCAAAACAAATAGTAAGTCGTTACAAAACACAAAACAGAGAATAGGATTTATAGGTAGTTGCTCAGATTGGCAAATTATGTGAAGTGTTGTTTTACTTGGATTGGAGTTGGGTCCACTGTTGCTCACCATTTTGAACCATTGAACAGAACCATAGAATAGCTACAGTGCAGAAGGGGGCCATTCGGCCCATCGAGTCTCCACCGTCCCTCAAAGCGCACCTTACCTAGGCCCACCCCTCCACCGCATCTCTGTAAGCTAACCTGTACATCCCTGGACACTAAGACCCAATTTAGCATGGCCAATCCACCTAACCTGCACGTTCCCGGCTTGGGTCACTGTCTGTGAGGAGTCTGCACTTTCTCCCCGTGTCTGCGTGGGTTTCCTCCGGGTGCTCCGATTTCCTCCCACAGTCCAAAGATGTGCAGGTTAGGTGGATTGACCATGCTAAATTGCCCTTAGTGTCAAAAAAAAAAGGGTTAGGAGGGGTTACAGGGTTACAGCGATAAGGTGGAGGTGAGGGCTTTAGTAGGGTGCTTTTTCCAAGGGCCGGTGCAGTCTTGATGGGCCGAATGGCCTCCTTCTGCACTGTAAATTCTATGATTCTATGATAGACCAAGTTTGAGCAGCTCTATTTATCCTTTGGTGTTGCTGGCAAGGCCAGCATTTGTTGCCCATCCCTAATTGCCCTTTGGACCAGGTGCTTTGCTCGGCCAGCTCCAAGGGCGGTTTAGAGTCGATGAGATTGCTCTTGGATCTTGGGAAATAACGTAGTTTGTGAGAATGATACCAAACTAAGTTATAAACATCAGAAAAGACTGAACAGGCTGTAATCCAGTCTCTATTGAATAGAAAACTGAGGGTGATCTGATGGGATTGTTTACAATTCAGAGAATGCTTGATCCGCTAAACATAGGGAGGATGTTTCCACTTACTTGAGCAAGTTGGTGTTTACAATGATGAGAAGTGATCGTATTGAAACATTTAGGATTTTCAGGGGGGTTGACAGGGTAGATCAGGGGTGGGCAAACTTTTCTGTGCAAGGGCCACATTCAGAAATTCACAATTTTAAAGGGCCGCATAGTATATTAAGTAAAATAATTAATATTTAAAATAGCCAAAATAAAAGGTTTTTAAAGAAAAAAAAGCAATTAATTTTTATTAATTAATATTTTAACGTAGAAACTTTAGAAACACATTTATTTGAAAAACAAAGTAACTCAGTTTAAAGAAAAAAAAGGAATTAATTTTTATTAATTAATATTTTAAAGTAGAAACTTCACATGAAACACATGTTGTGCCGAGCAATGATCACCCTACTCAAGTCAACGTATCCACCCGATACCATAACCCAACAGCCCCCCCCCCCCCCCCATTAATCTTAATTATTTTTTTTTATTTTTTTTATTTTATTTTTTTTATGACTTGATCTTGGTGGCCCGCATAAAGACCTTTGGCGGGCCGTAGGTTGCCCACCCCTGGGGTAGATGCTGAGAGGATGTTCCCTCTCATGGGGGAATTTAGACCTAGGGGCCCAATTTCAAAATTCCATTTAAGATGGGGTGGGGGGGGGCAAGACCAGAACTGGGGGCCATAAGTACAAGATAATGACTAAGAAATCAAATAGGGGATTAAGGAGAAACTTCTTTACCCGGAGAGTGGAACTCATTACTACTACGGGCAAATAAATGTGGTATTATCATACATGAAGGTAATGCAAGGGTTAATGAAATGGATACAGGCAGCCACTAGAGGGAGCTAGTCCTATTAGTATATAAGGGATGACGCTGAATCTTGTGGGACAGAAGGTTGGAGAAGGTGGTAGCAGCAGGAATGAGGAATTAGCTAGAGAGACTGAAGATGGAGGGATAGAGAATAGTTTAATCTGGTAGTGAGTTAGATGCAGAGAAGAATAGTTTTTGTATTATTAATCAACTGTTTGTTTCTTAGGGATAAGTGTCGAACCCAGTTCAGTTGAGTAGTGTTGATAAAGTTAGTTTTGTTTGTCAACAGGATTCATTGTTCTTTTGGATCAACACTACAGATCAATCCACGAGGGTACAGTAAAACAGAGAACAACACAATAAAATCGATGGATTTAAGGGGAGGCTAGATAAGCACTTGAGGGAGAAAGGAATAGGAGAGTTATGTTGACAGGGACAAAGGAAGAAGGGGCGAAGGAGGCTCAATTGGGGCGTAAACAAGAGCGTGGACACATTGCATTGAAAAGCCTGTATTCATGCTGTAGATACTTTGTGATTGTTTGTGCATGTTCCAATCCACCATCCAAATAAGCTGAATTTATTTGTTAGTCGTTTGTTGAATTATTAACCGCAGAATTTTAATATGTGAAGTTTAAGGCTCTGGAACAAGCATAAAGTCTAGTTCAATCAGCTCAGAAGGTCGGAGTGCAAAATGCTACAAAGTTCAGCTGGTTCCACACAACAAAGCTGCAAGTAAAAATAAAAGGGATGGCGCGATGGCTACTCTGTGCCATAACGCCCGGTTGGGAAAAATCCCAACCCTCACCGTTGGTCAGTTCTTCAAATGTTCAGACAGCGTTGGCGGTAGCATGGGCACTGTACAAACATTTACATCAACAATACATTGGTTACACTTTACACAGTGTTAGACAGAAATGCTGCAAGACTACTGCCAACACCCCCCCCCCCCCCCCCCCCCCACTCCAAAGAGTTCACCGTGCTTCACCCCGAAAGTAAAGAAGGGCCTCTTTTAAGTTTGTTTCAAGCAACAGGCTAGGATAAATTGGGTTGAAACTGCTCACATGAGTTTCACTGAGGATGCTGATGGTCAACAGAAAGATTGCAGGAGCTTTGAATCCATCAGTTTGCCACCGATCCAAATCCACTCTTACCACCCCCGACTTCTGAAATTAAAATTAACGGCAACTACAAATATTGAGAGCCACACTTTTGGCAATTACCAAAGCAGTCTGCAACATGGCAATGGCACGTTTCTTTTCCTCATATTCCAGTTTTAATCTGATCATGGAGCTCGTCACCTCCGTTGCCATGACTGAAGCTTGTTCCAGGTGAGACAGTTCTTCTTCAGAAAGCAAAACCTGGAGACAGGACACAGCAAACGTTAACTGCATTTTAAAATTTGGAATATCAAAATTCCCAGGTCACCATGTTCGATTGTCTTCAAATGACTTTAATTGCCATGCAACACTCAGCGGTTAGGCCAGGAACAGGGCTACAAGAAGCCAGGAGGAAGTCACAGCTGAGACACTAGACCAAACTAAATTAATTTCATAGAATTTACAGTGCAGAAGGAGGCCATTCGGCCCATCGAGTCTGCACCGGCTCTTGGAAAGAGCATCCTACCCAAGGTCAACACCTCCACCCTATCCCCATAACCCAGTAACCCCACCCAACACTAAAGGCAATTTTGGACACTAAGGGCAATTTATCATGGCCAATCCACCTAACCTGCACATCTTTGAACGTGTGGAGTGGCATTAGATCCTGGGCGGAATTCTCTGATCCAACGGCTAAGTGCCGGCACCAAAGGAAAATCCGCGGGTGGATCACGACGGGAAAATCGGCATGAACCCCTCACACCGGTGAGAGGCTAGCACCGGCGTTGCGTGGAACACCCGCGGAACACGTGGAAAACAGCTGGAGAATCGGTGGGTCCCGAGCCGCGCATGCGCTGGGCTGACGGCCTGCACCAGTCGCGCCAGAAACATGGCACCGGCCGTGCTGGAACCCTAACCCCCCCCCACCCCCGCCTGCCTAGTAGAAGCCCACTGGCCAGCGGCACGGACGAGTGTGGCGGTGCTGGGCACTGCCCGCAGCCAGCATGCCGGGTTCATGACCGTTGGGACTGCACGTCAGGGACTCAGCCCATCGGGGCGGCTGAAGATACGCCAACGGTAATTCGACTGCACTGGGCACGTGTCCTGTTGATGCCAATTTGGAGGAAGCGAAGCATCACAAACCGGGTCAAACTGCCGCCTGCCCCAGATCCGGCGTCGCAAGCCATTCTCCGCCCGATTGACGACCCCGATTTTGGCGTCGGGCTATGGAGAATTCCGCCCCCTATGTTTCATTTAATTTAAAAATTGCTCCAGTTCAAGTCTATCAGTGATTTCAGGACAAATTGCACTTTCCTTGTCCAAGATGCCAAGTTCTGACTCCCCCTCCCTGAAAGGAAAATTAAACTCGCTGCACACTGCTGCAACTTACACCTCTCGCACCTAAAACTTAAACTCCAGAAACTCCACCATATCCCCTGATGTTAAGTACGTTATGATGGGGCTAATTTTAACCTGTTGTATTCATACTAGACTAAACGTGTCCTTATTGCCTCTTGTTCCATCACTAGCACTGTTCTCTCACGTGAGCAGCTAAAGTGCAATTTCCAATCTTACTGTGGTTTAACTGATGAGGGGAAATATGCAAACAGTGAATATGTATAAGTAAACTCAGTTATAAGTAAACTCAGTTGTGTTTTTCCTGAAGTGAAGAATTTCCTTGGTACTGGTTTTAGGGTTACAGGGATTTTTTTTAAAAAATTGTATAGTTGACATGTCTGACTTACCTCTTTGGGCGCCGTTGAGGAACAAGACATTGGTCGCTCCTGTTCAGACTTCTCCATCTCATCCAGGAAACTCATAATGCTCTGCAGCTTTGCTTCAGACAGTAGAGTGCCATCGTTTGGCGCGCCCGAAGCCTGTTCGATTTGCCCCAGCTTCTCCAGGTTATCGGCCGTCAATGAACTGGAGTCACGGTCCTGTTTTATCAAGAGAGAACGTGTAGGAAAATCTGTGCCCTTCAAGCTGATCGTACTGGTTGTTAATACAGTAGCAATCAGAAGTGTTAAGAATCAACTGCAACTCGTTACACAGTCACAAGGGCGGCAAGTGCAAAAGATACAATGTTACACCAATCTCTTGGAGATCCAGTGACCACAAGTTTTCAAATTTGGCTAATTCTTTGTCCCCCTGCTGTGGCTCTGCCCGTACCACCTTAAAACTGTTCTTTATATTCCAGCAGCCATGACCACACAAGCAGGACACCCTCAACCAATCAGTGGCGCTGCAGCAACCGTTACCCATGTATCGACATTGTGTTTCATCCTGATTTCTTACCAGTTTCATCCTTTGCCGTCCTGACCAGCGACAGTGAAACAATTTAAGATTGCAATGTGCCCTACACGCAACAGTGAAACAATTTAAGATTGAAATGTGCCTTACAAGCGACAGTGGAACAATTAAAGATTGCAATGTGCCGTACAAGCTATAGTGAAACAATTGTAAGGCTGCAATGTGCCTTACAAGCTAGAGGGAAACAATTCAAGACACAGTACAGATCTCGCCTTGAACGCGTCGGAAAAACAAATGGTTTTTCAACTTGTCACTTTTTTCTTCTTGTTAACCAGTTCAACTAGTCACTCAAAAACATAGCAAGTCAAAGCACTACAGTCAATGTAACGACTAGGGTGATTTGAATTAATGCAAAGGCAGCGAAGGTTAGACAAGCCTGGGGCATTACTATTTACTGCCTCCCACACTCATGACTCCACGTTGCTGTATTCTCTTTCCCACATTCAAGCTGTGTAGCAGCCTACTGTAATAAACTGCAGAAATCCCCTGCAGAAAGCCCCCTTCACGCTGAAGAGGAACCGAAGAGCCAAAATGGATCACTACCTGGGAGCCCCATCGTACAAGCCTTCATCTGCCCCATTAAGTGGCGACATTAACCAGGGACATAGCCATGTATGGGTTCTGAACAGCTGGTATTGTGCCAATAGGAGTAATGATAAGCAGACAGTCAGACGGATACAGCTGCAAGTGCCTCCTCCTCTTGTGTCACTTGGGTGCTATTTCCATGATGAGGTATCGCGTACCTTACGTTCAGGAGAATGGTCATCCAAAGTGAACCCACAAGCAGGCAATTGTTGGTCTAGGATGTCGGTAGAGCTTAAGTCACGCTACGCTCTTTGAATAACACCCCTCCACATTAGCAGTTTTCTCGTCTGCTTCTGGCCCACTGCCAAGTACCAGAGAAAATGTTCATGTTCCTTAAGATGGCTCTCCTCTGTAGTCCCTATTGACGCCACCTTCCAAGAGTTGCTGGGCCCTAATAAGGAGGCGATAATGGTTGGAACAAACCAATTTCGGTGCCCACTTGATAATCCTGATCTATAGAATGAACCCTCTCCAATCATCTCACTTTCTTGTCAAAACAATTGTCAAAACATACCTCATCTATCCAAGCATATTTATCCTTTTTATAGGCCTTTGGTTCTGGGAGTAAGTTAGGTTCTTCCTCCAGCAGCTTGAGCGTGTCGAGCACATCATTCAGTGTTGTTTTAGACTGGGTCAGGCTTGTCGTCAATATCTCCTGCTCCTCAACCGGCATCTCTCTCCGAGTCGTCACATCCTGTGGCTGCCGTTGCTACAAAGCATCATAGAAAAGGTTAGTTCAGAAACTATAGGAAGAAACTCGCTTGAGTGTAGCACTCTTCAAATCCACAGGACCTCCCCTTCCAAAGCACATCACAGCTAACAGGCTACTTTTGAAGCACTCATTATTTTTTTGGTTGGGGGGGGGGGGGGGGTAGAATGCAGCAACCAAATTGCATCCAGCAAAAGCCCTAATAATAATAACGAGATAGATGGCCAGTCCATCTAGTGTGATGGTGTTTGTTGAGGATTGAACGTTGGTGGGACATCAGGGGATCTGACATACTCTTTTTTTCTTTAAGTTAACACCAAGAGATCTTTTGCACCCACTTCAACAGGCAGATGAGGCCCAAGTTTGAGGCCTTATCTGAAAGGCAGCACCTCCAACAGGACAGAACTGAAATGTCAGTCTGATTCAGATGCTGGGAAAAAAACTATAAAGCCACCACGGTAATAGTTGTACTTACTACAAGCCAAACAAACTAAAATTCAAAAGGTTCCTTATTAAATTAAAAGGACATTTTTTTTATCCAAAAGGGATTGTGAATTAGTAAAGCGGGCAAAATAAACATCCGTTTTTAACAAAGCCTCTGCAATGTTATGTTCTCTGGTTGCTGCCTCACATGCTTACAGTTTCCAGCAGCAACCGTCTCATTTCATTTCATTCTGCATCCTGATAGATGCTTTGCAGTGGAGGGACTGCAGGGACCTCTGCTGGAACTTATGTATACATAACATAAATATAAAAATTGAATAGAGTTCAGACCCCATGCTCCATGTCTAGGCGTGCACATGGACGTGGATCATTGTCAGGGATGTGGGAAATTAACGAGATTAACGGCGAATTTGAGATGAAATTAAAAAAGCAGAAAAGTAACAAGATTAGCAGGCGTCTAGAGACATTGAGGTGTGAATGGCCATATCAGAAACATTCTTCACCAGAGATCAGTGAGGCTACACAAATGATAACTTCTAAAGGCAAGGAATTTGAGAGACGTAGACAGCAGAATCCAGAGAGGAATATCAAAGATATTGAACAATATAACTACTCGCACCCTAATTGGGGAAGGGGGCTAACTCTCCATCCAACAGTCAGACAACATAGAACATAGAACAGTACAGCACAGAACAGGCCCTTCGGCCCTCGATGTTGTGCCGAGCAATGATCACCCTACTCAAGCCAACGTATCCACCCTATACCAGTAACCCAACAACCCCCCCCCCCCCCCCCCCCCCCCCCATTAACCTTATTTTTTAGGACACTAAGGGCAATTTAGCATGGCCAATCCACCTAACCCGCACATCTTTGGACTGTGGGAGGAAACCGGAACACCCGGAGGAAACCCACGCACACATGGGGAGGACGTGCAGACTCCGCACAGACAGTGACCCAGCCGGGAATCGAACCTGGGACCCTGGAGCTGTGAAGCATTTATGCTAACTGCCATGCTACCGTGCTGCCCAAGGCGAGTTTCATCTCCGTTCTGAGCCACAGAGGCCTGATCCATCTAACATTTAGAGTCACGGCATATTGCAGATATTCTCCTCCAAAAGACCAGCAAGAACCATTGCCCCAGACTTGGTCACCTAATTGTGTGATAACTATTAATTAGATTTGACCTATCAAGTTACTAAAATTGGATGTTGCTTGGAAAATGGGGTGTCTCGGTGAGTTCAGGGAACATGGGAATATTTTGGGAACTTCAGATAAAATGGTGTGTTTAGTTATTCATATACTTAAGTATTATAGTGTATATTAGTATTTTGTCATGTGCTTTGTTTTACTTGATAAATATTCTTCATTAATTGTTTGCGGAAAGACTGGGCTGGTTCCTCACTGGGTCCTACATAGTTCCTCACATTATTCCAAACAGAAATACACCACTCGGAATCAGTGTTTCAAGTTATCCTTCAGGGTTTTGAGATATTTTTGCAAGTAACATCAGCTGGGTTGTCAGCATTTAAAAATACATATATTTTTATTGAATGGTCATATTTTATATTCAACAATTCATAAGTTACAAATTACAAAACTGCGGCAAAAAAGCAAAGCATATTTACAAGCAAGTGTCTTCGCTACAACAGTGGTCGTGACCCCCACCCCTCCCCCACCCCGCCCCTTTATTACATAGAATTTACAGTGCAGAAGGAGGCCACTCGGCCCATCGAGTCCGCACCGGCTCCTGGAAAGAGCACCCTACCCAAGGTCAACACTTCCACCCTATCCCCACAACCCAGCAACCCCACCCAACACCAAAGGCAATTTTGGACACTAAGGGCAATTTAGCATGGCCAATCCACCTAACCTGCACATCTTTGGACTGTGGGAGGAAACCGGAGCACCCGGAGGAAACCCACGCACACACGGGGAGGATGTGCAGACTCCGCACAGACAGTGACCCAAGCCGGAATCGAACCTGGGACCCTGGAGCTGTGAAGCGATTGTGCTATCCACAATGCTACCGTGCATACACACTTTACATTCCTCAATATGCCCAAAACACGTTCTTACAAGCGTCTATTTAGTTTGGTTTGGGCCTTAGCTTGCCCATGGACCAGACTCCTGAGGCTTTGTACCTCGCTTTATTTTCGCGTCCCTTAGCCCCACTCCCCACACCCCCCTTTTCCTCTTTGTCCCGTGGCTCACCCGTGTCTCCCCAACCTCCCCACTCTACTGGGTGCTGGCTACGAATAGGTCGGGAAACAAGTTGGTGAACAGATTCCACGTGCTTTGAAAACCTTCTTCCGACCCGTGGCTGGCAAATTTTATTTTCTCCAGCCTGAGAAATTCCCCCCCCCCCCCCCGTCCCCGCCCCCTCCAATGAAGAGTTCTGGCTGATCTGATACCCTGAAGACTGCCACTTTTGGGCATGGCACCACCTCCACTCCCACAACCCTGGACATGGTCTCAAAGAAGGTCATCCAGTACCTGACAAGCCTGGGGCAAGCCCACAACATGTGGGTGTGATTGGCCAGGCCTCCCTGCCACTGTTCAAATTTGACCTCCACCTCCGGGAAGAACCCACTCGTTCTGGTTAGGTGCGCTCTGTGCACCACATTTATCTGCATTAGGCTCAGCCCTGCGCATGTGGAGGTGAAGTTCATCCTGTGCAGTGCTTCGATCCAGAGTCCTCCGCTACCTCTACACCTAGCTCCCCCTTCCATTTTTCCCTCGTCTTATCCGGGGATGGCAGAGCGTACCTCCTCCAACAGTCACCTGTACGTGTCCGCACAGGTTCCCTTCTCTAGGTCGCGCGCATCCAGCAGTTCTTCTAGTGTCCTGGTATCTGGGGGACGGTTGTTGTTTTCTTGTGGAAGATGTTTTTGACCTGAACACATCTCAGGTCGTTTCCTTTTGGTAACTGAACATCTCCGTGAGTTCCCCCAGGGTCGCTACTCTGTCGTCCCTGTACATGTGCCTAACCATGCGGGTCCCTCGTCCTGTCTCCACCTTTTGAAGGTGGCGTCCATTATTGCGGGAGTGAACCTGTGGTGGACATTTTAGTTAGGCCCAAGTGTTGCCCCATTTGGTACCACATCCGGAGCATGGCTCCTCGAGTATGTGGCCCGGGGCGAGGGAAGAGAGAGAGAGAGAGGGAGAGAGAGAGAGGAGAGAACAAGAGCGAGAGCGAGAGAAGGAGAGGGCATGAGAGCGAGAAGGAGAGAGGGAGAGAAGGAGAGAGGGAGAGAGAGACCTGTGGGTTCACAGAGAAGATCGCGCTGTTGTCCAGGTTAAGTTTGCAACCAGAGATGACTCGTTAGGAGTTTCATTATCCCATCCATGCTGATCCCGGGTTTCAGCTCCAGCAGGTCATCCCCCCTCGGATACCTCTCCACCCCTTCATGGTCCCTGCTCTGAACTCTTTCACCTTTACAACCCCCTCCACAATCCCGCCAATCTGAATTCAAAGAACAAAGAAAATTACAGCACAGGAACAGGCCCTTCGGCCCTCCCAGCCTGCGCCGATCCAGATCCTTTATCTGAACCTGTCACCTATTTTCCAAGGATCTACTTCCCTCTGTTCCCTGCCGTTCATATATCTGTCTAGATGCATCTTAAATGATGCTATCGTGTCCGCCTCTACCACCTCCGCTGGCAAAACGTTCCAGGCATCCACCATCCTCTGCGTAAAAAACTTTCCACGCACATCTCCCTTAAACTTTCCCCCTCTCACCTTGAAATCGTGACCCCTTGTAATTGACACCCCCACTCTTGGGAAAAGCTTGTTGCTATCCACCCTGTCCATACCTCTCATAATTTTGTAGACCTCAATCAGGTCCCCCCTTAACCTCCGTCTTTCCAACGAAAGCAATCCTAATCTACTCAACCTTTCTTCATAGCTAGCACCCTCCATACCAGGCAACATCCTGGTGAACCTCCTCTGCACCTTCTCTAAAGTATCCACATCCTTCTGGTAATGTGGCAACCAGAACTGCACGCAGTATTCCAAATGTGGCCTAACCAAAGTCCTATACAACTGTAACATGACCTGCCGACTCTTGTATTCAATACCACGTCCGATGAAGGCAAGCATGCTGTATGCCTTCTTGACCACCCTATCAACCTGCGTTGCCACCTTCAGGGTACAATGGACCCGAACTCCCAGATCTCTCTGTACATCAATTTTCCCCAGGACTCTTCCATTGACCGTATAGTCCGCTCTTGAATTAGATCTCCCAAAATGCATCACCTCGCATTTGCCTGGATTGAACTCCATCTGCCAATTCTCTGCCCAACTCTCCAATCTATCTATATTTTGCTGTATTCTCTGACATTCCTTTTCGCTATCTGCAACTCCACCAATCTTAGTATCATCTGCAAACTTGCTAATCAGACCACTGACAATGGCCCAGTGCATCCCCATCCCTTCACCTGCCACTGTTACTTGTGGCTACATATTTTGGAATTTCCAGCCAAAAGGTGTCTTTCACCTTCAGCCCCCTTTCCGTGTTCCAGCTCTCCCTTTGTGAACCCCATCCTAACATCTTTGCCTTTGACCCCATGGCCATTGTTTGATTAAGTCCTCAAGAGGTGCTTTGGGGTGTTGCACCTTACAGTATACGCAAGTCCACGTTCAAAGGTTTTTACATGCAACTTGAGGGGCTATCAGTATTGCAGCTTAAAGACTGAGCAGACGGCATGTCCTCATTCCATGATAACATCATATTTCAAGTCAGAGTTTTCCACCTGAGAGAACTTAAACCCCTAAATTACAGACTTCTTATGCATTTTCTTATTTTATGTGAAAGCTGTGCTAAGATAAAAAAGGACCCAGGAGGGTATGAAAACCAGCCAATCCCAAAGGTTAGTTGCATTATTCAAGTTTGAATAACGTACACCATTAGATTTTTTCTTTAGGAACGTTGAAATATTAAACAGCAGAATGTTCAGCTTGGACATTTTTTGTACCCTGTACTCAAACCGGTTTCCCTTGATATCACAAATGAAACCGGATTTCAAAATGTACGGATTTCTGCACCAGTTTTTCTTCACTCCCTCCTGAAGCACTGACTCCTTGCAGGGACTTGCAGAGTCAGTGCCCTCCGCTACCTCGCCCAACCAGGCCAATCTCCATGTGCAAGGAGTGTATCGACTCGGCGGGCAATTTGATCAAGGAGAGGCTGGGAGGGAGGTGCCAAAAGAAATCGCGGACTGTACCCTGTCCTGTCAGCACCCACTGCGGTCACAGATGCAGAGGAGGAATATCATTAAACAAAAGGCACTCACTGAACCCAATGGTTTTGTCCCTCCCATAGTCCCAGCTCACTAAGCACTGCTAAGAAACTAAACCTGTGCTGCTCAAGGCCTCAAGAGTCAGTGAAGAACGGGGAACGATTTTCAGAAATTATAAACGTACGTGTAGCAAAACTGGTCGGACGTGAAATGAAAACTCGACATCGATTAGCATGGCGTTACACAATACATGAACTCGTACCTGTAGTTCTTCTGTCTTTACACCAGGTCCAGGGGGGCTTCCAGTTCTCTGGTTAGAATGCATTTCTGGATCTGTGGCTACAACAAGAGCAAGGTAGGGAAAAGGGATAAATAGTTTTTTTTTAAAAAGATAAAAAAATAACAGTAGACAGATCCAACGATATCCTATTGGGATGCGTGTGGAGCAGAATGTCGTGTGGAGCAGAATGTCAATGCGCAGTGTGGTGAAATCCCTAAACTCAGGAAGGATCTGGTCATAGCTATGTCATGGGAAGGAGGTTCTGGGTAGAGAGCTGGGAGAGGAAAGCCAAAAAAAAGAGCAAATCATGTAAGCTGTTCTTGTAAACCCAATGCAGGGAGGTTAAATCACACCTTCTTCCTTATTAAATCATGTAAAGAAAGAAAGGCAATCCAATCGCACCTTTCACAACCTCAGGATACCCTAAGGCACTTGGGGAGGCGATTGTCATTGGACTAGTGATCCAGAGCTATGGGTTAAAAATTGAAAATCTGCGATTAAGAGTCGAATTGTTACGCACGGCAGCATAGTGGTTAGCAGAATTGCTTCACAGCTCCAGGGTCCCAGGTTCGATTCCCAGCTTGGGTTATTGTCTGTGCGGAGTCTGCACGCTCTCCCCGTGTGTGCGTGGGTTTCCTCCGGGTGCTCCGGTTTCATCCCACAGTCCAAAGATGTGCAGGTTAAGTGGACTGACCGTGCTCAATTGCCCTTAGTGTCCAAAATTGCGCTTAGTGTTGGGTGGGGTTACTGGGTTATGGGGATAGGGTGGAGGTGTGGGCTTGGGTGGGGTGCTCTTTCCAAGAGCTGGTGCAGACTCGATGGGCCAAATGGCCTCCTTCTGCACTGTAAATTCTATGATTCTATGACACCCTAGGCTAGTGCGGGGTCAATTCCAGCCCCACTTGACCCAGAGTCACAACACAAGTGAAATTAGATTTTATTCAAATACTCGAGGTCCATGGTTGAACCCAATAAACTTAGTCCCCATGTTTGTTAATTCAAAACACAATTAACCTTTTATTATGTACAGTATTATTAAACAGACAGAAAATGCAACTGACTATCTAATATCCCTTTCCCAACGCCCTCCTTCCTGACTCACCCCACTCTCTCTCTCTACACACACACACACACACACACACACACACACACACACACACACACAAAGGAAAGGGTGCTGGAAAGGGCAAGAAAATATAATTTTAAAAAGGTTTAAAAACACACACACACATGAAAGGGTGCTGGAAAGGGAAAGAAAATATAATTTTTAAAAGGGTTAAAGATCTTTTATGCACTGGGATAACTTTCAGTCAATGTCCTTCTGAAGTCTGGCTTTCGTTTTGATACTTCTTCCTATTGAGCTTGAGATGGCTTTCTCTGGTGGGAAATATGTTACTTTCTCTGCAGACTCAGCATCATTTCAGGTTAGCAGTTCTTTCACTTCAGCAAGCAAGGGAGAGAGAGAAGAGGGAGAATAGAGAAGAGGGAGAGAGAGAGATTGATTCCAAGGTCTAAACGCTTTTGCCCAGTTCTCTCATAAAGCATCCTGTCGGAACCAATCACTGACCATTGTCAGGCAGAACACTGTCCCTAGCCAACCCACCAGTTGTCAGTTAACCAATCGAAGCAACTCCCTCCAAAGCTGGTTAGTGCCAAAGAGTCTGGTTTCTCCTTTCAGCGTTCTGGCAAGCAGGTTGCTTCAACCTCGAGTGTTCTGCTGAAAGGCACATCCTGACTATGGGTCCACAGACCAAAATAATAAAATAAAATAAATGAGCAGGAAATATACAGGAAGGACTCTTACACTAATGATGACCATGAAACCATTGTTGACTTCTGGCACATATTTCCAGGAGGGTGAATTTTTTGAGAGGGTGTTAATGCTAGTCCACATTAACCTTGGCAAAAGACATGCAAGTGCCGGTGAAGATAAATGGCTTAAACACCATTTTAAGCCGGTTTTCCAGGATTTCCGCTACAATTATGGAAATCAAGGAAGAAACCCCTTGCAGAAATTCACCCCATAATTCATACCTAGTGTTCGTCTATCACCAACTGAACACCTCTGAAATAATTTGACATTGGTGAAATCGCAGTGGCAATGTATCAAAATAAGGAGAGAAGAGAAAGCTCGAGAATACACAAAAGAATTAATCCAATGTATTACTGCTTCTGACCACATTTTGTTAACCCCTTCATCTACGGTGATACAAGTACGATCCCACACCTGTATTTTTGGATTTGACTTGACTGTGTACTGGACTGGTGTTATTTACGGGCGCAGGCTTGATAGTTTTTCTCTTTGCGATCTTTCCCCTTTGCTGAAGCAGACCGACTTCCTCCTCGCTAATCTTTTTATCATCGGCTGCTTTCTCTGCGCGTTTCTGCTGAAGTTCCTGTGACAAATACAGGTAGCGTGCATTAAGATTTGTGGTTATTTGAAAAGTAACGATACATTCACCCTTCCTCCCAGTAAAACACTCTTACTCAATCATTGGGGGTTGGGGAAAATCGGGAAGTTCCGCCAATACAACATACAGCTAACATGACTACTTAACTTTGAAATTTAGATAAGGATCATTTTTAATTTCCTGGGGCAGAGATCTCTGGTGAGCACTACCTTACTCTACAATGATAGATGGATATTGTACAATTGGACCATCAGTGCAGTTCTTCAGAACTCTACTGGCAAGGCGTCAAGCACTGTTAATGGGTAATATTCTCGACTAACCACATACACAAGTATTTGCCGAGTTCTCTGTCAAGTCATGGGTCCACTTAGAATAAAGAGAAAGTATATTAACGAGAGAGCTGCTTCGAGGGGCTCACTGGCCTAGTCACCACTTATTTCTCATGTTTTTATGTTCACCGCTGTACTGTTTAGACTGTCAGTATTGATTAAGCCCTCAAGCCGTGCTGTGGCGCGTGCACCCTTAACCTTCTAATTCAATGGCGGGAGCACCAATACTGCGTCACGCTGACAGATTTAATCCCATCATTGCTCATTACTTGAACTACACCGCGGAAAGAAAAACAACAGAAGGGCCATGAAGGAATTAAAAACGCACTCAATGGTGGGAGGTGTGGGGGGAGGGAGGGGGTGGGGAGGAGAAATAATTGTAGTTCCACTAAAGTTACTATAAAGCGTAGAGACATAAGAGTGACATCGCACATATAATTTTTTATTATGAAGGATTGTGCACTGCCGCCTCACAGCATTCGGGTTCAATTCCGACCTTGGGTGACTGTCTGTGTGGAGTCTGCACATTCTCCCCGTGTCTGCGTGGGTTTCCTCCGGGTGCTCCGGTTTCTTCCCACAGTCCAAAGATGTGCCGGTTAGGTGGATTGGCCATCCTAAATTGCCCCACAGTGTGCAGGTTAGGTGGGGTTTTGGGGATGGGCAGGGGAGTGGGCCTAGGTGGGGTGTTCTTTCAGAGCGACGGTGCAGACTCAACGGGCCGAATGGCCTCCTTCTGCACTGCAGAAATTCTATAGTTAAGTAGTTCTGTGTTGCAGAAGTAGGCCCGTAGATTCATATTGGCATTATCGGACCGCTGTAAATGCCACAATCATCATATTAAAGGATTATGGAGTAAATTGAAATAAGGATGTTCACATGCACGGTTAGTGTGAAACAAGAAACGCACCAACCTGGATACAGGAATTCACTTTACAACACAGTACCTCTATGGCTGCCTTCCTAGCTTGTCGAGCTTTCTCTTCTCGAATCTTCCTTCTTTCCTCGCTTTTTTTCCTCTGACACTCTTGGACACTCTCAGCTAGCATTTCTTGCTCTTTCTCCTGACATAGAAATGCACCATCGCTACATTAGCACTTTGTGAATGGCAAATTGAACTACTATCGCACCCAACTGCAGAATAAACCCAATTCTGTTCCGCTGTACAACAATACCTTTAGTATATATTTATCTACAGGAGCACTGATGGTTTACAGTTTCAGCAAACATATTTGCATGAAGCTATTTCTCTGGGGAACAATGGTTTTACCAATTGATAATCTAGATCACAACACACCATTTTATTGATTAAAGGAATCAAGAGCTATGATATTTGAAGGGGGGGGGTGTTGAGGTACAATCAAGGTACTTAACTTAATGATTATAATGAATGGCAGGGCAGGCTTGAAGGGCTGAATGGCCTCCTCCTGCTTTTATTTTCTATGTACGTTTCTATATTTCTGTGTCCAGAATATTTGAACCCGAGGACACGGTTGACATTGGGGCAAAGGGTTAGGGGGGTCGGGGTAGAGCAAAAGGGCGGCACGGTAGCACAGTGGTTAGCACTTTTGCTTCACAGCGCCAGGGTCCCAGGTTCGATTCCCGATTTGGATCACTGTCTATGCGGAGTCCGCACGCTCTCCCTGTGTCTGCGTGGGTTTCCTCTGGGTGCTTCGGTTTCCTCCCACAAGTCCCGAAAGACATGCTTGTTAGGCAATTTGGACATTCTGAATTCTCCCTCCGTGTACCCGAACAGGCGCCGGAATGTGGTGACTAGGGACTTTTCACAATAACTTCATTGCAGTGTTAATGTAATCCTACTTGTGACAATAGAGACTATTAATAAATTCAAAATCAACCTGCAGAAACAATTCTTCAGTAAACAAATGTCAATGCCTAGCGAGATGGAAGCAGATCCTATTGTTTGATTCAATTCCCCCCGCATCCCCCCGCATTTCCCCCCCCCCCCCCCCCCCCTCCAAGAAAATTGCATTTTGGGATACAGTGTAGGAAGAGTTTGAGCTATGACCATGATAAGCGCAGCAGGCTTAGGAGGAACACATTACTTTGGTTCTATGCTGCCCAAAGGGATTCTCTCCATTTCATGCCTGGATCTGCTGTCGACGAATAAAGTCGAAAAAAAAATCTCGACTGATATGATTGGCGACTACAACTCGTCAAAACGCAATCACTGTTGCATCATGTGACTACCAGGATTGTAGCAGCTAGATTAATTGGTTTTTCTTTTCATCGTGCAATTCGCATGGTCCCAGCAATAAATCTGGGTGAGTTAAATGTGAGTAGCCAGTGTACAGCATTTTATCCAATCATAATTCCTTTAAGTGGCAATTCTGTCACCTGTTTTTTCGTCGTAAGCAGTCGTTTAAGTGCAGCTTGACTTGCTCTGCGCCTCTGGGAATGGCGTCTGTACCAGCGCTGGATGGTAATCGCTGCATGGTTCACATGTTGTATGAATCTATCATTTTGATGTGGCGGGGGAGGGGGTATGGGGGGGGGGGGGGGGGGGAGAGAGAACAGCAAAGAGAAAGAGAACAAAAACAAGCATTTAAAACAGTATCAAAGAGATTTTTTAGAAGTTGATACAGAAAAAGTCCTTTCTTCTCACTGGTTAATTTTATTTTTAATAAAAATTTAAAGTACCCAATTCATTTTATCCAATTAAGGGGCAATTTAGAGTGGCCAATCCACCTACTCTGCACATCTTTGGGTTGTGGGGGCGAAACCCACGCAGACACGGGGAGAATGTGCAAACTCCACACGGACAGTGACATATGATTGGGTCACGGACAGTGACCCAGAGCCGGGATCGAACCTGGGACCTCGGCGCCGTGAGGCTGCAGGGCTAACCCACTGCGCCACCTGGCTGCCCCTCACTGGAGCAGTTGCACCCACTTCACGTACAATTCCTTCAACTGAAAGTTAAGAACGTTGTCTTTCGATGATATGCCTCCGGTTACGGTGAATGGACTACCTAATCAGAACACAGCATGCAGCGCAGCGTGAAGTGATGCATCTTTATTTTCCCGGGCTCGCTAAAATAATGTCGGTGAGTCAAGGGACACATTACATCGATAATCAAATCCATCACAAAAACTGAAGTGGCGGTGATAGACTCGTGGGCAACCAGGACGATTTTGTACCAAATTCTCACTTCGCCAATGAACATTCACAACTTTCAGAAAATCTTCACTCCCTCTAACATCCTCCTGCACAATAATTCTGGGATGGGACTCAGAGCCATGTGCTGTTGACTGAGAGTTGCAAATGACAGTCCATTCAGTGACAGAATCCAATGCTTGCACATCAAAATTAAATACAAGCCAGCGAGTGCCTCGTATTGACGTCTTTCTGCACTGATCCAATAATGTGTCCCAAAGAGATACTCGGCACATAATTTTAACATTGGCCAATGTTCATTGGATGACACAAAAACTGGGAGATTTTTATAATGGACTTCCAGTCTGATATTAGCTGCTCCATACAAAAGTTAAAATCTTACTCGCCAGGATTCCTATTGTGGCTTTAGTGTCAAACAGTCACATGAAAATACGACCCAACCCCTATCTATTCAAATTATTAAACAGAGAAAAAATCCTCTTTATCAGATCATAACTTAAACAACTTCCATGTGTTATTTCACCTCCTAGTATCTCTCCAGCCCAGTCAACTTCGCTTGAAGGGAGTGACATGTCCGTCAATATATAAATGCCAATTGTAATTGGATGAAGAAAGTTTGAGTCTATAACTGACCTTTAAGAATGGAGTTGAGACTCACCAAACTAATTTCTAAGAGGATCTATACGGCTGAGAGAGACAACACATGATTGGAAAGGCAGAAGATAGTTCATCGGATAGTTCTCAACAACTTCACACAACTGTAGTGAAATTACAGCATCATAGCCAACTTTGCCAACCAAACCACTCCCTCCCCCCCCAGGTTAAAATTTGTCACAGGTTTCTACAGCGGTAAACTCAAGCACAAAGATGAAGCAGAAATTAAACCTAGGCAAAGAAGCAAGGAAGCAGCAAAAACACTACTGCACGGTATGCTGCAAAAACACAGCTCAGCTAGTATATGCACTACAAAAATCTGGATTTCTGCACAATGCTATAAGGAAGGCAACACACTCCTACATAAAAATCTATGCATACCCGAAATCGGGATGAGCGATATCTGGATTATCGTTCTGGAGCAGCTGAGTAAAATCCATTTTATCGTTAAGATTTAAGTATCGGATTCTAAGGGTGGTAGAAAAACATATTTAGAGACAGTTTTTGACTCAGTTTTTTCCGATGTTTAGGTAGGATATCTAGTGCTGTTACCGTGGGCATTTGAAGTCATCACAGTGTTAATGAGTCATTAAAACCTCCAGATTGATGTCAAAGCAAACGTGATGGTTTAGACACAAAGTTTAACAAATAATATGTGCAAACATGTAGAGAATCGATGGAATGAAAAGACACCTATTAAAGCTGTTCAGCAGAAAAGGTGATGAGAAAAGTTCAGCCAAACTGAAAATCAATATCCAAATCAATCGGTTGAGTTTCCACTACACCCCACCTCCCCCGTGGCGCGTTTCTTGGTGGCAGGAGGCGGCCCACCGTTGGGATCTTCTGGTCCGCTGCTGTCAATGGGATTTCCCATTTAACCCATCCCCTGCCGTCGGGAAACCGGTGCCGAACGTTCGCCGTCGGCAGGAAACCACCTGATCCGGGGCATAAATATCGCACTGAAACCCAAATGAGGCAGATTGAGAGAGTCATATTCCATGCCAGGTACTTGGCAGTCAGTTCTTGCAAACCCACAGCCCCAAAAGCAGTAATGGTCAACCTAGGCTAGTGAATGGGCCACATGAGTGACCCCCGCTCATCTCAGTGGGATGTAAGATTGACATTCGGGCTTGTTCATTAAACATGACCCCTTGAATGAGATTGAATATATTTAACACCCACAGAATATTTCACCACAAGTTATACGAAATGCTTAATTACTCAAATATTAATGGAACTAGCAACTTCAAGTGGCAAAACCAAAACAATATTGGCACAAGGTTCTCACGCTGCCATCACTGTATCGAGTTAAAACTGCAGTATTCCGAGGTGGCCTTCAACGTGTCTCTAGAGCATTTCATCTGTGATATCCAGACGTCAGCTCACCTCAGGTAGCGGCTTCTAAATTCTATAACTAGATATACAAACGACATGTGCAGACCAACATATTTTTTGACCAGCAGCGCGCTATTTCTTACAGCATTGAACATTTTCCCTTATCCATCCTGTCTCTTGCATCAAGTTGCAATGGATTTTCATTGGATGCGTCAAAGTAAAACCTTATTCGACTGAAGTTGTTGAATGGCTCCTTTTGGCTGCTCCTGGTCAGTTCTGCTCCCTCTCTCGGCCTCCTCCACCCTGACGCACACAGAAACGGAAACTGCCCCAACAAACCTGACTTTAATAATGTGGTGACCCGCCCATTGTCTGACTGCTATCAAGTATTATCCGCCATCGAGAGAGCAAGGCCTCGCTCTTTTCCAAAACAATGGGTGTGCCAAATTCAACAAACCCAGGAGCATTGAAGGGAATAATCCAAGTGCTCAAACTCTGTCTCATGTTGACCAGTTCATAGGCTGATTGGAATCCAGAGAGTAGAAGAGCAACAGGTTTCCACTGGGAGATACTGGAAGAATCTGTAACTTCATGGGAAACATTGGACCGGTTTGACAGTAAATCTGTGTGGTGGGGTAGCTGTAGCAAGATTTTTATTAAAATTCATTTGCAGGATATGGGCGTCACTGGTTAGGCCAGTATTTATTGCCCTCTCCTAGTTGCCCTTCAGAGGGTGGTGGTGAGCTGCCGTCTTGAACCGCTGCAGTCCCTGAGGTGCAGGTACACCCATAGTGCTGTTAGGGAGAGTTCCAGGATGTTGCCTCAGCGACAGTGAAGGAACGGCGATATATTTCCGAGTCAGGATGGTGAGTGACTTGGAGGGGAATCTCCAGGTGGTGGGATTCCCAGGTATCTGCTGCTCTTTCCTTCTAGATGGTAGTGGTCATGGGATTGAAAGGTGCTGCCTTAGGAGCCTTGGTGAGTTCCTGCAGTGCATCTTGTAGATGGTACACACGGCTGCCACTGTTTATCAATGGTGGAGGGATTGAATGTTTGTGGAAGGGGGAGCAATCAAGCGAGGCTACTTTGTCCTGGATGGTGTTGAGCTTCTTGAGTGTTGCTGGAGCTGCACTCATCCAAGCAAGTAGAGA
The DNA here is from genome assembly GCF_902713615.1 of Scyliorhinus canicula. Classification (NCBI taxonomy): domain Eukaryota; kingdom Metazoa; phylum Chordata; class Chondrichthyes; order Carcharhiniformes; family Scyliorhinidae; genus Scyliorhinus; species Scyliorhinus canicula. Next base: position 12,700,331 of record NC_052163.1, on the reverse strand, counting down.
ATATTCCATTACACTCCTGACTTGTGCCTTGTAGATGGGGACAGGCTTTGGCGTCAGGCGGTTGTGCCAGGGTCCTAGGTTCGATTCCCGGCTTGGGTCACTGTCTGTGCGGAGTCTGCGCGTTCTCCCTGTGTCTGCGTGTGTTTCCTCCGGGTGCTCCGGATTCCTCCCACAAGTCCCGAAAGACGTGCTTGTTGGGTGAATTGGATATTCTGAATTCTCCCTCTGTCTACCCGAACAGGCGCCGGAATGCGGCGACTAGGGGATTTTCACAGTAAGTTCACTGCAGTGTTAATGTAAGCCTCCTTGTGACAATAAAGATTGTTATATTATATTATATGAAACAACAGTTCAGGGAGGCACAGTGGTCAGCACCGCTGCCTCACAGCGCCAGGGACACCGGTTCGCTTCTGACCTCGGGTGACTATGTGTGTGGAACCTGCATGTTCTCACCGTGTCTGCATGGGTTTCCTCTGGATTCTCTGGTTTTCTCCCCACAGTCCAAAGATATAAGTGGATTGGCCATGTTAAACTTCCCCTTGACCGTCCAAAGGCTATGTGGGGGTACGGGGATAGGGTGAGGGTGTGGTCCTGGTACGGTGATTATTCGGAGGGTCGCTGCAGACTCAATGGGTTGAACGGTTGGTCTCCTTCTGCACCACAAGGATTCTATGAACTGTTTGGGTAATACAACACTGTAACAATTATCGGAATGGAGGGCTGCACGGTGGTGTAGTGGGTTAGCACTGCTGCCTCACGGCGCCGAGGTCCCAGGTTCGTTCTCGGCTCTGGGTCACTGTCCGTGTGGAGATTGCACATTCTCCCCGTATTTGCATGGGTTTCACCCCCACAACCCCCAAAAAATGTGCAGGGTAGGTGGATTGGCCATGCTAAATTGCCCCTTAATTGGAAAAAATTAATTGGGTACTCTAAAACTTAAAAAAAAAACAATTACCGGAATGCCGTACCAACCCATCAGATACATTGAACCACTTGAACACGTTGCAACTTCTTTGTCCCATATCTTCCCTGACATCAGGTATTATATCAAATTACCCAAATTTCCTCTGAGTTAAAACGTTGACTCGGGAATTTGCTTATTTTCCAGAAAATTGCCTTGGGCCAAAAATCCTTTACTGCATCAGTGTGCTGGAATGCTCACTGTTAGTTCTCTGTAGAACAAATCTAATCAGATAGATAGATCGCACCATGTAAACAGAAAAGATGACTCATGGCTAAGTCAATTAGCTGAAATTATACTAAATATAAAGTGCAATCAATTAACAATTGGCTGAAGCTACTGTGCCCCGAGCAATTCTCTGAACTGCATTTTCTCGTTGAAAGAAAAGTTAAGATCTATTACCACGCTATTTTGAATTCACAGTACCGATCGGTTTCAGCGCTGTTCAGCTCACACACTCATCACCAATTTCTGTTCTTCACCCTCCAGGCTTGTTCCAGCATCCTTCTATCTAAGGAAGATATTGACACGCAATAAACAAATTCCTATCACACAGGATGTCTTCATATGGTGCACCACTGCTGATGGTTGAAGCAGTCAATCCTTGAGAGAAAGGCTCTGCCACAAATGTCACATATGAAGCAGCATGGTGGCAAAAGTGACTAGCACTGTGGCTTCACAGCGCCAGGATCGATTCCCCGCTGGGTCACTGTCTGTGCGGAGTCTGCACATTCTCCCCTTGTCTGTGTGGGTTTCCTCCGTGTGCTCCAGTTTCCTCCCACAGTCCAAATACATGCAGGTTAGGTGGATTGGCCATGATAAATTGCCCTTAGTGTCCAAAAAGGTTAGGAGGGGTTATTGGGTTACAGGGATATGGAGGAAGTGAGGGCTTAAGGTGGTCGGTGCAGACTCGATGGGCCAAATGGCCTCCTTCTGCACTGTATGTTCTATTTAGCTCCCAAATGGCATTGTGGTTTGTTGTTTTTGGCATGGAGTGTCTGTTGCCAAACTGCTGTAGACCCTGGCCATCGCAGCGGTGCATGCCAGCCCACGGGAGGAGGTGGTGGCAATTTCCTCTGCCATCAGCTAGTGACTCCCGGGTGCAAGAGTCAATGCTTAGGGCCTTCACGTCAGGCTTGCAAGCATCCTTGAAGATGGGCTTTGTGCTTCTACGGGACACCCGGCTCCAGCCACCTTACCATACATCAAATCCTTGAGCATCTGATATTTATTCATCCTGCTGGCGACGTGTCCAAGCCAACAAGGTCACCTCTGTTTGACAAACTTGGGCGTACTGCCTTTTGAGAGAACTGCTTCCTTTGTAACATTACCCTGCCAGGATATGCCCCCAATGCGCCACAGAGTGAAGATAGAAATTGTTGAGCTTCTTTTCTCGATTGCTCTGAGTCATCCATGTTTCACATCCAAAAATAAGAACGTAGGCCTTTTAAACTATCAGCTCGGTCCTAAGGATCAGCTTGGTGTTATTCCGTGTGCGTTTTGTGAGTCAGCTGAAGGTGGTAGCTGTCTGCATGTGTCAAGTTCTGCATCAATGGATGGACCCTCACCTCTCTGCTCACCATTATGGGGAGGTGGTGGCATAGTGGTATTGTCACTGAACCAGAAACTCGGGGTCATGCTCTGGGGACCTGGTTCGAATCCCACCACGGCGGATGGTAAAATTTGAACTCAATAAAGAAAACTCCACTGATAGCCATGAAGTGATTGTCGACAGTTGTAAAAACCCATCTCATTCATTAATGCCCTTGAGGGAAGGAAATCTGCCAAGCTTACCTGGTTGCCCACATGTGACTCCAGATCCAAGTAATGTGGTTGACTTTTAATGGCCCAGTAAGCCACTCGTTTCAAGGGTGATTAGCGATCGGCAATAAATGCTGGCCCCCTTGGGAGCATTGCCAGGGCATGTCCCCCCTGTATCAACCTGTACATTGTTTCTTTGCCTGGTGCACTTTGCCCAAGACATGTTGTAAACCTCACTGATGTGACGTTGCATCAGCAAGCAAGGAAATCCCAATGTGGGGGGGAAATGATACAGCAGCAATGCCTGCTAATGAGATGATACTGTATTTAAATGAGGTTCCCAACCTTTGAGCAGGAACCTGGTTAAACCAATGGCTGGGAGGGGGGGGGGGGGGTGATCTCGCCGGCAAGAACCTCACTTGTCACCTCTTGTGGGATTTTACGCCTGCGTTTGCCATGGGCGCTAAAACCCGATTTGGTTTCAATATCTGTTCTCACAAGTCTCTATATATTTCAAATAGTTAATACTAACAGATCTTGGTGTTATGAATTGGGATTTATTCATCAATGATTCCTGCAAGCTAATAGAATTCAAACAGAGTAAATCACGCAATTAGAAAGGCAAACAAAAAGAGAGTTTGAGGGCAAAATATCGTAGTCTCCATGGACAAAGATTCAACACCCCTGCTGGAATGTGGCTCGGAATTACAATGTAGATCCAGAGGTAGTTTTATGCGTCACAAATTCTAACTGCTCCTTAACCATGATGAGCGAATGTTAAAACTAACCTTTCTGCTTCCTCCTCGGTCACTTCCCTCTTCTTCTTCAACAACATGCTCGTGTTGTTTCTGGTTGCAACATTATTACTGGATAGATTTTTTTGTGATTTCTTAAAGGAGTTCTGATCCAAGCTATTCTCATCATTGGTCGGCACCTTGATCATGTTACTGTCAAAAAAATAAAAACACTCAGACACATCTCCTTACAATCGGTGTGCACAAAACAGATGACCATTTCAAATCTTAATTTATGAGAAAGCATTGAGAGTAACTCATGCAGCGGTACGAACACATAGGTGCTGGTAATCACCCTTCCTCCCAGTACTTCATTCAAATGGCCATTCTTAACGAGTGAACGTGAACAGCGAGTTTTGACAAGAGTTCTATACCATAAAGGGCGTGACAACCAAGTTCCAACTCAGTGCACTGACGTCACGATGTTGGTGCTCAATAAGCTCAAAAGATAGGCACGGGTCCCATTTTCAAATGAGCTAGCATTCCGGAGGGAGGTGGAGAGGTGTGGTGACAGCTGGTACATGGGCAGCGTCAACAGGGTGAGCACTGGAAGGGATAAGATAGACACAAGATAGATTGACAAGATTAGCCCTCAGGGGACACAACAGTTAATAAAGAGAGTGAGTTGAGGGTGCTGCTCTTAAGGAGGCAGCAGGAAGAGCCTAAAATGGACCCTTTGGAGGATGCCAAGAGAGGCACAAGGGAAACCTGTAAGCTTATCCAAGAAGGAATCGTGACTGGGATGGCAGCAGAGGTGCAGGAAGTTCAAAGAGCGCTGGTGGCATCTTGGGGGATTGGGAGAGCAACGTACCCGAAAGGAAGGAAATGAAAGGAGCCATGATGAAAGAGAGAGGAGTATAGGAAGAATAAAAAAATAAAAAAAGGAAAGATAAAAAGGAGACATGAGGTGGGCTTGACTCCAGAATGGCAGGCACAACATGCATGCGAATCGACACAGGGAAAATTCAAGTTACACAGCCCGATTATATCAGCTTACGGAGTCTGGCAGAGTGGTCTACTCAGAAAAGCAGCTCAATTTGATTTTGAAGAAAGTTCAAAACTGAAGGCACACCAACCCTCTATCAGGGCAGCTAAGGGTCAATAATAAACACAACTTTGTTAGCATCACTCTATTCCAAGAAAAAGAAACTGCAGCTTTCTTACATGCTGCTTTTCTGGTATGTGTGAGTCGGTATTGCTCAGCTCATTAACTACCAAGCTGTCAGAGGAAACAAGTTAATACGCTTTTAAGTCAACAGCACACATAATTAATGCAAAATGTGCACTAGGAAACCTGCAGCAAGAAAACGGCTCAGAAAATAATTGTTGTAAAACCTGCTGTTTGCAAATAAAAAATACAATTGAGCCCCAAACATTTATTCACCCGCGGAAGCTTACCACGGCCAGGTCTGTCCCTGGGATTCGTATGGGGCATGGATTGTTCCATAATCAGCAATTATTTTTTGTCAACAATTATATTTTTATTGAGCTAATCTCTCAAAATTTCCCTCCCTTAAAATACTTATGACAGGGTATAATGCCATTTCCTGGATTCAGAAATTGAACTCACGTGGCAGATGTGCCAGCTCCCCAAATTACTGCTGAGCAAATCCATTAAAACAGCACAACATTGTCCATGCAAAACTCAAAGGCACATGTTAAATCTGCGATCTTGTACTCACCTCTGAGCATCCACCCAGTAAAAGAGTGTTAAGCAGTACTGTTAGCAGTAACCAGTGCAATGCAAGACAACACACTGCACATGGATGGTGTTATAGTGTTATTATTAAGCATCTTCTATTTAAATCCCTTGCTGATGTAATCTGTAAGTGCTAGGACGTCATTGGTTGTTGTTATTTGTGTATATTTGTCTTTATAAGTTCATAAGATATAGGAGCAGAATTAGGCCATTTGGCCCATCGATTCTGCGCCACCATTCAATCATGGCTGATCGCATCCTGGCCTTAACTCCACCGTCCTGCCCGTTCTCCATAACCCTTTAACCCATTATCAATTAAAAATGTGTCTAACTCATCCTTAAATTTACTCACTGTCCCAGCATCCACCGCACTCTGGGTAGCGAATTCCACTGTTCATGACCCTTTGGGGGAAATAGTTTCTCCTCAACTCTTTTAAATTTGCTACTTCTTATCCTAAGACAATGACCTCTCAATCTAGAATGCCCCACAAGAGAAAACATCCACTCCACGTCTACTTTATCCATACCTTTTATCATCTTGCAAGCCTTAATTTGAACTATTTATCTATTTGGTATTTAACTACCGTTAATTCTGATTCTATTCAGTTATGGTTATTTCGATGTTTAGCTACGCTGCTCCCGTTTTTGAGTCCATACTGTATTTTAAATTTTGTTGTTTTTATATTAAAGATTAACTTTATTTATTAATGTTGTGTTTCGACTACCATTCTGTGGTCAAGTTACCATAGATGGCATCACAATTGAGTGTGACCCTGACATCCTGGCACATTTTTCAGCAGCAGTCAGTAGAACTGTTGCCCCAGGCCACGACATCAAGTCTAGATTATTCCGCAGCCCCCCCCCCCCCCCCCCCCCCCCCCCCACCCCCACCCAATTTTTTGATTGACAGGGGAGTTATAATAATCTTTATTAGTGTCACCAGTAGGCTTACATTAACACTGCAATGAAGTTACTGTTAAAATCCCCTAGTCACCACATTCCGGCGCATGTTCGGGTACAAGGAGGGAGAATTCAGAATGTCCAATTCACCTAACAAGCACGTCTTTCGGGACTTGTGGCAGGAAATCGGAGCACCCGGAGGAAAGCCACGCAGACACAGGGAGAACGTGCAGACTCCGCACAGACAGTGACCCAAGCCGGGAATGGAACCTGGGACCCTGCAGCTGTGAGGCAGCAGTGCTAACCACTGTTATAAGGGTTAAGGCAGGAAAGTGGAGTGAAAGTCATAATCAGATCAGCCATCTTATTGGTCAGAATTCTCTGGCTGTTGGGATTCTCTTTCCCCGCGGGCAGCGTACCCTCCCCCACCAGTGCATTTTCCAACGGCGAAATCCCATTGACAAGCGGCGGGAGTAGAGAATTCCGCTGTCAGAAATGGGTGTTTATAAATGGGTGTGTATAGAAATATCTGTAGTGAGAGTACCTTTAAGAAATGGGTGTTTACTACTGCAGTGATGTCAGAGAGTAGGTGGAGCTGGGCTGTCTGTCAGTTTTTTACTTTCGTTTTAGGCTGTTTGCTGTAGCGTGTGTTTTAGTTTCGTTTTCAGAACTGGATAGCTGCAGTCACAGCCAGAAGGTGTATGAATCTCTCTCTGTAATCTAAAGACTGTAAAACGATCCTGGTGATTTAAAACTAATAACAGTAGTGACTTTAACCTGATGTGCTTCTGGTAAAAGGTGTTTTAAGTCTTATGGATGTTAAAAGGAAAGCTTAAAGGATTACTTAGTGTTGTATTATTTGGGGGTTGCATTTGGATTAATGGTTGCTGAGATGTTCACTGTATGTTTTAATAAGGTTAACTTGAGTTCATAGAATAAACATTGTTTTGCTTTAAAAAATATTTTTCCATTTCTGCTGTACCACACCTGTAGAGTGGGCCGTGTGCTCCCCATACCACAATCTATTAAAAGTTGTGGGTCAGGTGAACTCCATGATACACTTTGGGGATCTCTAAACCCTGGCCCATAACAACATCATGCCACAAAAACAGGTATTAGGAGAGTTGGACAAAACTTGAACAAAGGAGGATGGTTTAAAGAGTATCTTAGAGGAGAAGGATACAGCAGGCAGAACGTTTTAGAGAGGGAATTCCAGAGGTGAGGAGATATGCAGGGAAGAGCAGAAAGGGCAAAATTGGCGAAGTACTGAGATTTTACAAGGGCAGGAGGAGGCTACAGAGGCGGGGTTGGGTGAAAACATGGAGGGATTTGAAAACAAGGATGAGAATGTTAAAAATCAAGATGTTGCCAGATCAGGGCCCAAAGTAACTAAGCGAACAAGTGACAAATGAATTACATGGCAAGCTCTTTATATATGAGAAGTGACCATGTCAGGTAGATGGCATATCACCTTCATTACAAACTCCAATTGGAAATACATTTTTTTTGTTTAATTATTCAGGATAGGTCTTCTGGATTTTTTGCTTTAAGCTGCAATAATAATAGACTTTAATTTGGGTATGCAGTCAAAGGGGAATAGATAGAGTAGACAGTCAGAGACTTTTTTCCCCAGGTAGAACAAACTATTACAAGGGGTCATAAATTTAAGGTGAATGGTGGAAGATAGAGGGAGGGGTTTCAGAGGTAGGTTCTTTACCCAGAGAGTAGTAGGGGCATGGAATGTACTGCCTGTGGAAGTAGTTGAGTCAGAAACATTCGGGACTTTCAAGAGGTTATTGGATAGTTACATGGATTACAGTAGAATGATGGGGTGTAGATTAATTTGTTCTTAATCTAGGACAAAAGTTCAGCACAACATAGTGGGCCGAAGAGCATGTTCTGTGCTGTATTTTTTTATGTTCTATATGCAAGTTGGGCCTACATCTACATCAATATTGTAGCGCTCTTGAAATTGGGATTCAATTCTTGGGGAATTCCTTCTGTTGCCACTATTCTAGAGGGGATTGGCACTTTAGAATTGATTCACCAAACCCTTGGGAAAAAAAACTGCACAAAACTGAGCTACAGAGTACCTACAGGCCAAAATGTGCTCTTCTTTGCTCTATGCATCAACAAAGCATATGGATTCAAACATTATCATTTCCTAAATAAGCCAATGGAGTGGGAAATTAATTGGTGTTTGGATAGCTTTGACTACCAATGAGAATCTTAAAACTTACTTGAGAGATGTTGCTTTCTGGTTGGAGCTTTTTGGAGTCAAAGGCTTATCTACAGTCGAGTAGTTATTGTGCAGCATTGTGGTGACAGAATTCCCAACAGTTCCCTTGTTGCTCCTGAAAAGGAAAGCATGACAAAAAATATTCACCCACAAAGGAAAGATAATCAGCAACGAATTCACACCATTAGGGGGGGGCTTATGATACTTCAAAAAAAAATGTAAGCTTTTCTGTGGTTACATACCAAGGCACGGAAAAATGCAAGTGTAACTAAAACCCAGTTGCCATTATTCTCTTACATCTGTACGTTCACGAACAATGTATATAGATCCCACAAACGTTACATTTACTGAAAGGACATCCTGAGGGTTGGAGGGAGGAAAACAAAAAATGAATTTCCTTCAGAATATGAAGGAAACAATTTGCAATGTTAGTGTACCCTTACCCAATATTACTCTTTTAAAAAAAAATGTAAAATAGATATAGGAGTAACATTTTTTTATTGAACTAAAAATAGAGCTGTTTAACACATCTTGGTCAAGGGGGGGGTTCTCTACAGGCTGCACAGGCTGCACCGACTGATGCATGGACTTTGGGATGGGGTCAGAAAAAGAAGTGAGAGAAAGGGAAAAACATAAACGGGTCATTTCAAGTTGCCGATGATCCGTCCATCCTATGCAGTCGCTTTGGAAAAGATTATTAAAGTACCAGAAAAAAAACACTTCAAGTGCACAATGTTTAACGTCACGATTGCAAGCTGCAATGTCTGGCAGATACAACCCAATGCTTTAGTGCTCCGACTTTCTTCTTTTTCACCAGACTCAACTTATTGCAATCTGGCTTTAACTTCAAGCACGGCTTGCACAATGAAATAAAATTAGATGGCACTGCAATGCACTTCACAAAAATCAATTTCTAACCACTATGCAGATGTTGGGCTCATCTTGGTGGTAGAATCTGTAGTGCTGCAATCCCACAACTTTGATTTTTTTTTTCTCTCTCTCAATACCACAGTGCAGCAGACTTCATGCCAAGATCACTAGTTGATGTGCGAGCTCGCTGACAGGTCTGCAGTCAGATTCCAGCTCCCAGACCAGGTGATAAATACAAGAGCTTCACCATCACGCTGGTCAGCCTGCCTAACATAAAGAAAGCAATAAGACAAGAAGCAATTGCTTAATGTCATAATAATGATTTTTAAAATTGGCCCTTTGTGATGTAGATCGTACTTCAAATCTTTCAGCCGAGTATTTAATTTATTAATCGCAAGTGGTTAAATCACGGCATCAATGCATGGTGGCACAGTTTACTCATTGAGAAAAAACACACTTAATAGTCACCATAGTAAGATGTATTGGTCCTATCATGGAGTCATTATGGTGCAGGTGGCATTTCGGCCCATCAGGTCTATGCTGGTTCTCTGTGGAACTTACAAAGCATTCCCAACTCTAGCCCTGTGGTGCTGCAAGTGTATTTCCCTCAGGTTCCCATTCGATTTAGAACAGTACAGCACAGAACAGGCCCTTCGGCCCTCGATGTTGTGCCGAGCAATGATCACCCTACTCAAACCCACGTATCCACCCTATACCCGTAACCCAACAACCCCCCCCCCCCCCCAACCTTACTTTTTAGGACACTACGGGCAATTTAGCATGGCCAATCCACCTAACCCGCACATCTTTGGACAGTGGGAGGAAACCGGAGCCCCCGGAGGAAACCCATTTCTTTTGAAATCATTCATAGTCTCTGTTTGCACCACCCACACAGATAGTAAGTTCCAGGTCATTACCCCTCGTTGCATAAAAAAAACTTCCTCACATACCCACTGCACCTCTTGCCCAAAACCTTAAAATCGGTGCCTCCAAGTCCTTGAACTATCAGCTATTGGGAAAAGATTTTCTTTGTCTACCTTCTCTAAACTGGTCATAATCGGTACACCTTGATCAAATCTCCCCTCAATCTCCTTTTGCACCAAGCAGAACAACCCCAGTTTCTCCAACATAACCATCCTGGTAAATCTCCCCCTCTGCATCTTCGGAAGGGTCCTTATATTCTTCCTGATGCTGATCCAAATTGGACACCGTTAGGATTGGAAGCACGGAAGAATGGGGGCAGCCCCACTGTTCACCAATGTAAAAACAATACTGCACCTTTATGCTGTTAAAACGAACATTTCCACATTGCACAAAGTTTAACGGTACTTGCAATATGCAGGGTTTTCTTTTCCCCCCTTACATTTTTATTATAGCTTTCTATAGACCGACTAACCGATTGTTGGCTGTGAAGTTGGCTGCTAGTGACACAGTTGCCTCCCTCCTTCTAGTCAAGACTGGCACATCAACAGTACTGGTACTGCGACCACTAACAGGAACTGGGAAAGCTCTGGGCTCCTCATCCTGCCATTGGGAAAGAAACAAAGGTTGGTGGGTAGAGAAACGGCATGTTATTGTACAAACATATATATTAACATTCCATCTAATGGTTGTGAAATTAATTGCTTGCATTGGAAACAGGAAAACCAGACCCTTCTAATATTATATTGTGAGGCCAGGAGCACATGATGGTAGGCATTGGTGGCACAGTAGTATAGTGGTTAGCAGTGTTGCTTCACAGGGCCAGGGTCCCAGGTTTGATTCCCACTTGGGTCACTGTCTGTGCGGATTCTGCACATTTTCCTGTGTCTGTGTGGGTTTCCTCCGGGCGCTTTGGTTTTCTCCCACAATTCCCAAAAGATGTGCTGTCAGGTGAATTGGACATTCTGAATTCTCCCTCTGTGTACCCGAACAGGCACCGGGGTGTGGCAACTAGGGGATTTTCACAATAACTTCATTGCAATATTAATGTAAGCATACTTGTGACACTAATAAAGATTATTCTTTTGTCTGCCTGCCTCTCATCAACACCAAGTGCTTTAGGGCCTTGGTGAGGCCACACCTTGAGTATTGTGTGTAGTTTTGGTCTCCTGGTTTGAGGAAGGACATTCTTGCTATTGAGGGTGTCCAGCAAAGCTTTACTAGACTAATTCCCGGGATGACAGGGCAGCACGGTAGCATAGTGGTTAGCATAATTGCTTCACAGCGCCTGGGTCCCAGGTTCGATTCCCGGCTTGGGTCACTGTCTGTGCGGAGTCTGTACGTCCTCCCCGTGTCTGCGTGGGATTCCTCCGGGTGCTCCGGTTTCCTCCCACAGTCCAAAGATGTGCAGGTTAGGTGGATTGGCCATGCTAAATTGCCCGTAGTGACCAAAATTGGCCTTAGTGTTGGGTGGGGTTACTGGGTTATGGGGATAGGGTGGAGGTGTTGACCTTGGGTAGGGTGCTCTTTCCAAGAGCCGGTGCAGACACGATGGGCCGAATGGCCTCCTTCTGCACTGTAAATTCTATGAATTCTATGACATATGGAGAAAGACTGGATCAACTGGGTTTGTACTCACTGGAGTTTAGAGGGGATCTCATAGAAACATAAAAAATGCTGATGATGACTGATGCGGGAAGAATATTCCTGCTGTTGAGGATGTACAGAACTAGGGGTCACAGCCTGAGAATAAGGGGTAAACCAATCAGGACTGAGACGAGGAAGAACTTCTTCTCTCAGAGAGTTGTGAACTTGTGGAACTCTCTACCACAGAAAGCTGTTGGGACCAGTTTGTTGGATACATTCAAGAGGGAGCTGGATGTGGCCCTTGCGGCTAAAGGGACCAAGGGGTATGGAGAGAAAGCGGGAATGGGATACTGAATTTGCATGATCAGCCATGATCATATTGAATAGTGGTGCAGGCTCGAAGGGCTGAATGGCCTAATCCTGCACCAATAGTCTATGTTTCTATGTTCAGTTCTCACATCTCAAATAGGAGAAATACAACCGCATAGTATTACAGAAGGACTGGATTCTTTTCTGAAGCAGGAGGCATTCAGGTCACTATAATGCAGACGAGTATTCCCCTGGATGGCCACGTGCATTCAAGCTTCATCTTCCAAGCACACTCAGATATTCAGCTACGCCAACAGAACACCATTGCTTCACAGGCCTGTAGCATAGTCACCAAACTCTGGCTGCCTCCACTGTTATTCTGGCTTCTCGCAAGCCTACTTCGCTTTATGTCTGCTTCCTACATCTTCGTGTTTTATCATGGAACCTTTTCCTCTGCTCCTCATTTGAATTCACTTAACAGCACCTTTTCCAGATTCCTGTTCTTTCCCTTCGACTAGAAGGTTTTCTTACGACCTTTCCTGGTGACATAGTGGTTAGCACTGCTGCCTCACAGGGCCAGGGACCCAGGTTCAATTCTGGCCTTGGGTGACTGTCTGCGTGGAGCTTGCATATTCTCCCTGAGTCTGCGTGGGTTTCCTGCGGATGCTCCGGTTTCCTCCCACAGTCCAAAGATGTCCAGGTTAGGTGGATTGGCCGTGATATATTGCCACTTAAGTTTCCAAAGATGTGCAGGTTAGGTGGGGTTACCGGGATAGGATGGAGGAGGGGGCCTGGGTGGGGGGGCTCTTTCAGACGGTCGGTGCAGAACCAATGGGCTGAATAGCCTCCTTCTGCACTGTAGGGATTCTGTGGTTTACTTTCTCCTGTTCAAAACCCTGCTTTTGGCTTTGCTAACTGTCCCTTTCCATCTCTTGCCTGTCCTGGCACTTTCTGTAGAAAGCCGTTTCCTTCTGGATCACATTGTATATCTGAGCGTCTCCCTGAAATCCCCTATTGCAAAGCAACAGCACAGTTTCTTTCTACTTTGTGTTTGTCACCTTCCCTCCAAGACTCGGAAAACCTGATTAGAATGCAGGCATCTCTTAAAGTGAAACCAAAACTCAAGTTCCCCCTTTCTAAACACACCAATACAGAAATACAAATTAAACTTAAAGCTATATCCTATCCCTAACACACACAAGTACAATTGATTTTTTTCTGGGGTCTATAACAGAACCAAAGAAGCAACGGAACATTGCATGCGGGCAACACAGAATTAGTTGAAAACTATGCACATGATACCTCATACCAACAGCTAAAAAAAATTAAAGACTGAAATCTTACTGTTTTTAGATGCTCTAATTATGCAACATAATTCAATTCATTACTGGCACAATTTAGAGCAGTATTCTGGAGATTGAAGAGATAGTATTTCATATTTCCCATGAGTGGCATGTATAACACGGGTTCTTCTCCCCATACCGTACATTAGACTACCGAACATAATAAGATAAGAGGCAATAATGACAATAAATGGCCAGGATTGTCATACTCAAGTCACGTAGCACTCACAAATATATTTCCTCTTGATTGTGTTTTTTCCTCCGATTTTTTTTCCAATGGGAGCTTGGATTGAAGTCAGGAGGGAGTGTTTTCGTTTAAATGAACAGTACTGGAAAAGTGAAGCAAACAGCCGAGATAAAGGAACTGGAACGCTGCTGGACAAACCCACCACCTTTGGCAACTTTCCTTCATGAGCGGGGGGGGGGGGAAGAAAACACCTCGCCCACATCTAGCATGACATTCAACCCACGATCTCCCCTACCTCCGGAATCAAACAGTTTTTTGAGACGATACAATTGAAATCTTCCAAGTTTCTGAAGATGAAAAATGAAAAAAATGAAAATCGCTTCTTGTCACGAGTAGGCTTCAATGAAGGTACTGTGAAAAGCCCCTAGTCGCCACATTCCGGCGCCTGTTCGGGGAGGCTGGTACGGGAATGATTGGTTGGTTGGTTGGAAACCACGATGATTGATTGTGATGCAACGCTGACAGGTAGCTGACGTTTGGTAGGGGAGCGGGTATGATGCAATAGATTAGTCAAAAAAGGACAGGCTTCCAAGGTAATCTTTGTCTCGGGATGTTTTGGTGTCTACCAGCTACTTTTAATGTTGTTTGCTTTGTTGCACCTCTTGGATAGCTGTTCAAATAACAAGCCTCACTTCACTGGGGAGGTGAACGGGATTAAATTCCATTTGGCCCTCGGAATACTTAGGGACATCTAGCACGGGAAACTGTCGCCCAGGAAATGTTCAGTACTTCAGGAAAGGGGAGATCCAATAAAAGGATAGCAACCTTACTTCCCCAAGCCTTAGCTCTACTGAGGAGCCTGAAAGATAAAAGGTACAGCCTGTCTTGCGCTCTCAAAGCCTGAAAGGTTTGGTTAATCCAAAATTACCAGTACATTCCACGTGGTTCTCTTCCCTGGGGACGTCTTGCTCAAACTGGACAGCTTTTTCCTCCCAGCTGCAGAGCTATCGAACAACGCTAGGAAATCACCTGCTCGCTCTTCACTAAGGAGAGAAAAGGCAAACGGCACAATTAATGAAATGAAAATGAAAATGAAATGAAAATCACTTATTGTCACAAATAGGCTTCAAATTAAGTTACTGTGAAAAGCCCCTAGTCACCACATTCCAGCGCCTGTTCGGGGAGGCTGGTACGGGAATTGAACCTGCGTTGCTGGCCTGCCTTGGTCTGCTTTCAAAGCCATCTCTTTAGCCCTGTGCTAAACCAGTCCCTGGATTTATTTTCGTCAATGGACTTGTATTGAACGACAAAAGTTACTCATCAATTTTTTTATTTTTACAATCAATTCCTGATGTTCACTTTTTCCAAAGTCTTAATTCTCACAATTCAGAGCTTCCAACGAACACAGGTTTCTCACGAGTTTCCAAACTGTGCTCTTTTACAGATCTGTCAAGTGCATTGCATGACCGCACATTAGAAATCTAACTCTGCACCTTAGCGGGCATCATGGTGGTACAGTGGTTAGCATTGCGGCCTTACGGCGCTGAGGTCCCAGGTTCAATCCTGGCTCTGAGTCACTGTCTGTGTGGAGTTTGCACATTCTCCCCGTGTTTGCGTGGGTTTCACCCCCATAATACAAAAAAGGATCTGCAGGATAGGTGGATTGACCACACTAAATTGCCCCTTAATTGGAAAAAAATGAATTGGGTACTCTAAATTTATTTTTAAAAACTCTGCACCTTAAAGTCACTGCACCGTTACTCCAGTCAAAACTAGGCAGCAGGAAGAAAATACATTGATCAATTGATTTAATAAATCACATATTCATGCGAATACAGTGAGCAAACTGCACCTTCCCATGAGTAGCTGCCAGCAGCCTGGATTTTACTGAAACTTGCCATAGTTGGGGAGGGAATTGTTACTCACAAATGTGCTCACTCACTATCTGGGTACCATTCACCGATCAGATATATAACTGGCACATGTGTGGACACACTGCCACCTACTGTCACTAATCACCAACACACGAGCACCAATCTACAGTCACTATATTAGGGGAGATGCAATAACTTCAGCTCTCCTCTGATTAAACATCAGAATGGTAAATTCAACCTCTGGGAAAACTATTTGATTTCATTTGAAATGAGTGATTTTCTTGCAAATTGCTTCTTCAAATAGTTTTCAGGGGAAAGAGCCTGATGAAAGTGTTATATTCCATGATTTGATGCTGCCAATATTAGATGTACATAAAATAAACCCCTCTCTCCCCAAGAAATAAAATCAGACGGCTCACTGATTTCCCTCCCACAAAAAAGTTACTCTTTAGCTCCATGTTCCAAGACCAGAGATGCTAAATTTGCGGCACATTGCACAGGACAACTTGGCTTGGCCACAGGCATGGCCGTCACTGGGTTAATCCCAATGGTGGCAGGATCAGAAGTTTAAGTGGGCAATTAATGCTCCCTTGAGGGCCTCAACTGGCAGTGGGGCAGGAGTGCAATCCACAGGGCCTGCCTGAAGCAGTGGCGAACTGGTATTGTCACGGGACTCCAGAAACCCAGTGCAATGCTCTGGGGACCCTGGTTCAAATCCCACCACGGCAGATGGTGGAATTTGAATTCAATAAAAGCAAAAAGCTAGATCCGGAATTAAAAGTCTAATGATTGACCGTGAAACCATTGTCACCTTTTAAATTTTTTTAAAACCCTCGTATTACAGATTTGTTTGCGCTTCACTCCCACGCCCCTGATCTATGGGCACCTGGCGCAGAGTGGAGCAGGCAAGGAGGAGGACCACCTCGTGAATGTGCTCCTTAGCCTGGCCAAACTGTTTCAAGTTTCATTTGTGATCTGTTTTTTTGTTTAAGGCTGTATCCCTTTCAGGCGCTGGCCTTTAATCCACAGACCTTCCCGCTCTGGACTCAATCAGGGTGGAGGCGGGAAGGTGGCAGGTTCTCCACCTATACGTATACATCCTCACATGGGCAAGGTATAAACCCTGACATGGGCAAGGTATACATCCTCACACGGGCAAGGTGTACACCCTCACATGGGCAAGGTATAAACCCTGACATGGGCAAGGTATACATCCTCACACGGGCAAGGTGTACACCCTCACATGGGCAAGGTATAAACCCTGACATGGGCAAGGTATATACCCTCACTCGGGCAAGGTATATACCCTCACTCAGGCAAGGTATAAACCCTGACATGGGCAAGGTATATACCCTCACTCGGGCATATATACCCTCACTCGGGCAAGGTATACACCCTCACACGGGCAAGGTATACAACCTCATATAGACAAGGTATACACACTCACATGGGCAAGGTATACACACTCACACGGGCAAGGTATACACACTCACATGGGCATGGTATACACCCTCATACGGGCAAGGTATACACCCTCATAAGAGCAAGGTATACACCCTCATACGGGCAAGGTATACACCCTCACATGGGCAAGGTATATACCCTCACACGGGTAAGGTATACACCCTCACACGGGCAAGGTATACACACTCACATGGGCACGGTATACACACTCACATGGGCAAGGTATACACACTCACACGGGCAAGGTATACACCCTCACACGGGCACGGTATACACCCTCATACGGGCAAGGTATACACACTCACACGGGCAAGGTATACACCCTCACACGGGCAAGGTATACACCCTCACACGGGCAAGGTATACACACTCACATGGACAAGGTATACACACTCACATGGGCAAGGTATACACACTCACATGGGCAAGGTATATACCCTCACATGGGCAAGGTATACACCCTCACACGGGTAAGGTATACACCCTCACACGGGTAATACAGACATTGTTATTATCCCTCCGGTATGTCCCATGGTGAGATAAGTTGCCAAATTGCTACCATCTCCCAATCTTCCTCAGATGCAGGGATGGTGCCAGGGGACGAGAGAATTTTAAGTGATACATTCTTGTTCACAAATGGGTATGCTGGTAAGCCAGCAACTATCGGCCAATCAGTTTAACCTTGAAGATGGGGAAGCTTGTAGGAATGATAATCTGGGGCAAAATTGCAACCACTTAGACAAATGTGGATTGACTAAAGAAAGCCACATGAATATGTTAGATACAAATCAAGCAAGTACTGATAATCTACCTCCCACCCGCCTCTGCTGCTCCAACCTTGTTGTCCTCAACGAATGCGCTCAGTAGATCATTTCTCCCCCCCCCGAGGACTGCCTTAAGAGCCTCCCACACCGTGGATGGTGAGATTGAATCGGATTCATTAGTCTTTATATAATCCTCTACGGCAGTGGTCATAAACTCACTAATTTTTTATCCACTAACAATGTGTCTAATCTCCAGGGTGGATGTTGGGTGGGACCAAACTCTCGTGTCAAATCAATAAGGTGCAGGACATGATCCGAAATAACAATTGCTGAGTACTCAGCCACCACCACTGAAGGGAGGAGAGTCTTATCCAAAACACAGAAAGAATCAATTTGCGAATATACTTGGTGGGCGTGCGATTATCACTTAATGTCATTTCTGCATTTGGAGAAAGTCAAGTTGACCATCAGGGAGTCGGTGGAGAGGGTCTATCGAAGATAGCAACCATTTGTTTCCCTTTTTAAGGAGCTAGTCACCGTCAGTTGTTAGGGGGTTTCGGATAGTTTTTGCATTTAAGTTAATTAGAGCTGTTTGTTGTTCTCCTTTTGTTTTTGATCGTGATGTTTTGCCTTTTTCTTCCCCTCTTTTTGATCGTTCTGGTTTGTATTGACAATTACGAAAAATTCTTTAATAAACATACTTTTTAAAAAGAACCAGGGAACACTGATTTAAGGTGAATGGCAAAAGAACAAGAAGTGACATGAGGAAATTTTTTGGCTCAAATTCCAGGATGTGGAATGCGCTGCCCGAGAATGTGGTGGAGGCAGATTCAATCATGGCTTTCAAAAGGAAATTGTATACTTTTCTGAAGAGAAAGAAAGTGCAGTTCGATTAGGAAAGGGGTTCTCTTGCCGAGAGCATTGTCGGTTAGGCCAACATTTATTGCCCATCCCTAGTTGCCCTTCAAAAGGCGGTGATGAGCTGCCTTCTTGAACCGCTGCAGTGTTTGAGGGGTAGGTACACCACTGTGCTAATTGGGAGGGAGTTTCTGGATGTTGACCCAGCGACAGTGAGGGTCAGGGTGGTGAGTGACTTCTAGGGGAACCTCCAGGTGGTGGGGTTCCCAGGTATCTACTGCTCTTGTCCTTCTAGATGGTAGTGGTCATGGGTTTGGAAGGTGTTTTCTGAGGAACCTTGGTGAGTTACTACAGTGCATCTTGTAGATGGTACACACGGCTTCCACTGTTCATCGGTGGTGGAGGGTTTGAATGTCTGTGGAAGGGGGAGCAATCAAGCGAGGCTGCTTTGTCCTGGATGGTGTTGAGCTTCTTGAGTGTTGCTGGAGCTGCACTCATCCAGGCAAGGGGAGAATATTCCAATGCACTCCTGGCTTGTGCCTTGTAGATGGTGGACAGGCTAATATTGGGGTGGGGGGGGGTGTGTGTGTGTGTGTGTGTGTGTGTCAGGAGGTGAGTTACTCACCATAGGATTCCTAGCCTTTGACCTTCCCTGGTAGCCAGAGTATTAATGTAGCTAGTCCAGTTCAATTTCTGACCAATGGTTACCCCCAGGATGTTGATTGTGGGGATTCAGCGATGGTAATGCCATTAAATGTCAAGGGGCGGTGGTTAGATCCTCTCTTGTAGATGGTCATTGCCTGACACTTGTGTGGCACAAATGTAAGTTGCCACTTGTCAGCCAAAGCCTGGATATTGTCCAGGTCTTGCTGCATTTGGACATGGACTGCTTCATTATCTGGGGAGTCCGGAATGGTGTTGAACATTGTGTAGTCACCCACAAACATGGATGGGTTGGATTTATCCTGTTTTTGTGTACAGGACACACCTGAGCAATTTTCCACATTGCTGGGTACAGTACAGATATTGAACTGATTTGCAAAATTTCCGTCATGCTTACACAGGTTAGATCCCACCTAAACATGGATATACTTCAATGTTCAGTTATGTAAGTTAACTACGTTACCTTAATGTGGCGTTGGCTTGCTGGTTGACCTGCGTGGTGCTGTTTGACCTTTGTAAATTGTTAATGGCATGAGAACCACTGCCATTGATATGTCCAAGAGCAGCATCAACCTGGAGAGAGACAAACAACCTTGACATATCTTTGACATGCAACGTTTCTCATTTTCTCTGCTTCTCTCACACGCATGCATTTACACACACCCAATAGTTGTTCCTGGAATATTTTTCCCTAAACATCTGAGGCATTATAACACAGTTGTGACTTACAAATTTTGCATCCTCCCAATTTGAATTGTATTGTTGATTTTAGGTCAGTGAAGAGGAAGAAACATAGAAATTAGGATCAGGAGTAGGCCATTCAGCCCTTCCAGGCTGTCCTGGCATTCATCATGATCATGACTGATCAACCGGGCGGCATGTGGCGCAGTGGTTAGCACTGGGACTGCGGCGCTGAGGACCTGGGTTCGAATCCCGGCCCTGGGGTACCGTCCGTGTGGAGTTTGCACATTCTTCCTGTGTCTGCATGGGTTTCACCCCCACAACGCAAAGATGTGCAGGTTAGTTGGATTAGCCACGCAAAGTTGCCCCTTAATTGGAAAAATAAAATTGGGTACTCAAAATTTTTTTCAAAATAAAAAATAACTTATCAACCAATTGTGTATCCTGCTTCCACTGTCTCCCCATATCTTTTTATCCCTCAAGAGCTATATTTAACTCTTTCTTGAAAACATATGTTTTGACCTCAACTGCTTTCTGTGGAAGCGAATTCCACAGACTCACCACTCTCTGGGTGAAGCAATTGCTCCTCATCTCAGTCCTAAATGGTTTACCCTGTATCCTCAGGCTGTGACCCCTGGTTCGGGACTCCCCCCGGCATCAGAACATCCTTCCTGCATCTACCCTGTCTGGTCCTGTTAGAATTTTATGGGTTTCTACGAGATACCCCCCTCATTCTTGTAAACTCCAGTGAATACAATCCTAACCAACTCAATCTCCCCTCACACGTCGGTCCTGTCATCCCAGGGGTCAGTCTGATAAGCCTTTGCTGCACTCCCTCTACAGCAAGAACATCTGTGGTACTGAAAACTGGCTAAGAAGATACACATTGGCCAGGAACAGAAACTTTCACGCGGCCCCGGCTGAATTGATACTGGCTATCTGCAAGCGCACTCATCTGAACATATAAACTCATTATTGCTATATGGACTGTGTGATTACCCACGCGCAGTTACACAAAACAACAAGTCCATGCTATGAATATGTACCAAATTTCCGGACACCGGTGATCAACTTTGCAGCAGGACAAAGGACATCAGACTCCATACTGGGTGTTAGCTGGTCAGACAAGGGTGTTTTAGAGGACACTAGGTCTTGATTGAATCATCCTGGATTAGGAGTGCCCTGTTTTTCCCATTAGCGAGTTGGGGTCTGGATGGGACCACGACCAGTTGTGGGTGTATATGACTCAATGCCAGCAGACTAGTATAAAGGAAACAACATCGGAACAGATCTTCAGCGATAACCTGGGAGTCTCCCTGGCACAGACCGCTCAAGAAGAAGGGAGCGTGGGTTTCAAAAACCAAAGAAGATTTCCACATCAAGTAATCATAGCCTTGCCAGCCTCCTTCGCCAGGTGAAGGGATACCGGGATCTCAGCTGTGAATCTGAGTTATACTTTGTTGAGTGAGAGAATTGTGAATACAATTGCGTTAAACCGTGAACCCGTTTGGTCTCGCAATAAGGGTACCTGAGTAAAACGTTTGATGAATACACTGGTCAAAGTATCTGAGATTTTACAGATACAACACATCCTTCCTCAGATAAAGTGACAAAAACTGCAATATTCCAGGTGAGCCTCACCAAGGTCCTGTATAATTGCAGCAAGACATCTCTGCTCCTGTACTCAAATCTTCTCACTATAAAGACCAACATATCATTTGCCTTTTTTACCACCTGCTGCACCTGCATACTTACCTTTAGCAATGCGTGTACCAGAATGCCCACGTATCTTTGCACATTCCACTCTCCTAATTTATGGCCATCAAATATTAATCTGCCTTCCTGTTTTTGCTACCAAAGTGGATAACCTCACATTTATCCATATTATGCATTTGTCCACTCACTCAGCTTGTCCAAATCATACTGAAGGAGCTCTGTATCCTCCTCACAGCTCATCCTCCCACCCAGCTTTGCGTCATCTACAAATTTGGAAATGTTACATTTAGTTTTCTCATCTCAATCATAAATATATATTGTGAATAGCTGGGGTCCAAGTGCTGATCCCTGCAGTACCCTACTAGTCACTGCCTGCCAATTGGAAAAAGACCCGCTTATTCCTACTCTTTAGTTTCTTGTCTGCCAACCAGTTTTCTATCCAACTCTGTACACTAGCCCCAATCCCATGCACTTCAATTTTACACGCTAATCTCTTATGCGCGACTTTGTTGAAAGCCTTCTGAAAGTCCAAATAAGCCACCTGCATTGGTTCCCCCTCATCAACCCCATTAGTTACACCATCAAATAATTCCAGTACATTTGTCAAACATGTGGTTTCCCTTTTGTTAATCCAGGCTGACTGTCTGATCCTGCCCCTGTTTTCCAAGTGGTCTGCTATTAAATCTTTTGTACCGGGCCCCAGCATTGTCCCTTCTACCAAGGTCAGGTGTATAATTCCGTTTTCCCTCTACCCCCCTTTTTAAATAGTGGGGTTACATTAGCTACCCTCCAAACTGTAGGAACTGTTCCAGAGTCTGTAGAAGCTTGGAAGATGACCAACAATACATCCACTATTTCTAGGGCCACTTCCCTAAGTACTCTGGGACGTAGATTATCAGGACTTGGGGATTTATCGGTCTTCAATCTCACCAATTTCCCCAAAACCATTTCCCTATTAATACTGATTTCCTTCAGTTCCACTCTCACTAAACCCTGTGTTCCCCAACGTTTGTGGTACGTTATTTGTGTCCTTCTTTGTGAAGACAGAACCAAAGTATGTATTTGGTTAGTCAGCCATTTATTTGTTCCTCATTATAAATTCCCCACTTTCTGACTATATTTGGCTTCACCAATCTTTGTCTCTTCATATGGCCAATGAAGATTTTACAGTCAGTTTTTATGTTCCCCGCTAGCTTACTCTCGTACTCTAAATTTATTTCTTTTAAAAACGATCACCACCGCCATGACAGGAAGGGAAATAGCTTTTTGAAAACTTGGCTAGTTCTGAGAAGTTCCACTGAATTATATCCGGGTTCCATCTGCATGCTTTACCAAAGTGTTCCGTTTGGCCTTGTTCTCAGAGATGACAGAGGTGGAGCGTGCCAGCTGTTTGGCTGGTGAAGCACTGCTGGGCCGTCTCGACATGGATAACTGAGAGCCAGTCAAGCTGAGGTCAAATCCGTCACCAAGGAACGAAGAACTGCTTCGCGAAGTATTCATCGTGAATGCGCATTAAAAAGCAACCTGGAATGAAATTCGAAAACTATATGTAAATATTTGCCTATTGAAACCGGTAGTTTAACACTTGAAAATAATGACATGTTTATTCTGAAAGTCGCAAACGAATATGTGCTATCATGTCTTCTAGCTTTTTAAATAGAATAAAATATAAAATAGGTCAATTAATATTTTATTTATTTGTTGAAATGGTCAATGCATTTGCTAACATCCTGAGGGGATTTCAGAGTGCAGAAATAACAAACAGGTTGAATACCACCAATTGAAATCAGTTAGTAACACAGACTAAGAACTATATCCAGGACCTTCATGATCTAAATGTATTAGCTTGGCTCTTGTAGCCTCTAAGTTAGAAGTTTATGGGTGGAATGCCTTTTTTACGAAATTACCCTATAATCCAGACTGGTATTTTAGTGTGATGCTGAGGTAATGCTATTCTTCAGATGAGACATTAAACAAAAGCACCATCAGCCTGTTCCAAAGGACATTATAGATCCCATACCAACATGCGGAGAGAAGTAAGAACAAAGAACAAAGAAAATTACAGCACAGGAATAGGCCCTTCGGTCCTCCCAGCCTGCGCCGATCCAGATCCTTTATCTAAACCTGTCTCTTATTTTTCAAGGTCTACTTCCCTCTGTTCCGCACGTTCATATACCTGTCTAGATGCCTCTTAAATGATGCTATCGTGCCTGCCTCTACCACCTCCGCTGGTAAAGCGTTCCAGGCACCCACTACCCTCTGCGTAAAAAACTTTCCACGCACATCTCCCTTAAACTTTCCCCCTCTCACCTTGAAATCGTGACCCCTTGTAACTGACACCCCCACTCTTGGGAAAAGCTTGTTGGTATCCACCCTGTCCATACCTCTCATAATTTTGTAGACCTCAATCAGGTCCCCCCTCAACGAAAACAATCCTAATCTACTCAACCTTTCTTCATAGCTAGCACCCTCCATACCAGACAACATCCTGGTGAACCTCCTCTGCACCCTCTCCAAAGCATCCACATCCTTCTGGTAATGTGGCGACCAGAACTGCACGCAGTATTCCAAATGTGGCCGAACCAAAGTCCTATACAACTGTAACATGACCTGCCGACTCTTGTACTCAATACCCCATCCGATGAAGGCAAGCATGCTGTATGCCTTCTTGACCACTCTATCAACCTGCGTTGCCACCTTCAGGGTACAATGGACCTGAACTCCCAGATCTCTCTGTTCATCAGTTTTCCCCAAGACCCTTCCATTGACCGTATAGTCCGCTCTTGAATTTGCTCTTCCAAAATGCATCACCTCGCATTTGCCTGGATTGAACTCCATCTGCCATTTCTCTGCCCAACTCTCCAATCTATCTATATTTTGCTGTATTCTCTGACAGTCCTCCTTGCTATCTGCAACTCCACCAACCTTAGTATCATCTGCAAACTTGCTAATCAGACCACCTATACCTTCCTCCAGGTCATTTATGTATATCACAAACAACAGTGGTCCGAGCACGGATCCCTGTGGAACACCACTTGTCACCCTTCTCCATTTTGAGACACTCCCTTCCACCACTACTCTCTGTCTCCTGTTGCCCAGCCAGTTCTTTATCCATCTAGCTAGTACACCCTGAACCCCATACAACTTCACTTTTGCCATCAACCTGCCATGGGAAACCTTATCAAACGCCTTACTAAAGTCCATGTATATGACATCTACAGCCCTTCCCTCATCAATTAACTTTGTCACTTCCTCAAAGAATTCTATTAGGTTTGTAAGACATGACCTTCCCTGCATAAAACCATGCTGCCTATCACTGATAAGTCTATTTTCTTCCAGATGTGAATAGATCCTATCCCTCAGTATCTTCTCCAACAGTTTGCCTACCACTGACGTCAAGCTCACAGGACTATAATTCCCTGGATTATCCCTGCTACCCTTCTTAAACAAAGGGACAACATTAGCAATTCTCCAGTCCTCCGGGACCTCACCCGTGCTCAAGGATGCTGCAAAGATATTAGTTAAGGCCCCAGCTATTTCGACCCTCGCTTCCCTCAGTAACCTGGGATAGATCTCATCCGGTCCTGGGGACTTGTCCACCTTAATGTCTTTTAGAATACCCAAAACTTCCCCCTTCCGTATGACAACTTGACCTAGAGTATTTAAACATCCATCCCTAGCCTCAACATCCGACTTGTCCCTCTCCTTTGTGAATACCGATGCAAAGTACTCATTAAGAATCTCACCCATTTCCTCTGAGTCCACGCATAAATTCCCTCTTTTGTCTTTGAGTGGGCCAATCCTTTCTCTAGTTACCCTCTTGCTCCTTATATACGAATAAAAGGCTTTGGGATTTTTCTTAACCCTGTTAGCCAAAGATATTTCATGAAATAGAGTTCACCTGATGTCCCATGTAATTGATGTCCCATTTAAGACAGAGATAGATATGTTCTTGTTTAATAAGGGGATCAGGGGTTACGGGGAGAAGGCAGGAGAATGGGGATGAGAAAATATCAGCCATGATTGAATGGCGGAACAGACTCGATGGGCCAAGTGGCCTAATTCTGCTCCTATGTCTTATGGTAATATTTTATCCTAAATCAGCACCATAATCATTCATTTTGTTGGTGTTTGTAGGATCTTGTGGCATGCAGAGAGGTGCCACATTTATTAGATCGCAACCAGTAACTATGATGAGAATATTAACATATTCCACCTGAGGATATATGAGAAAGCTTTATATACACTTTACATTTAGAAGCACATCATAACTGTATCCAAAACCATAGTATTGCCAGTCTCTACTCCTGCTTTATTCCATCTCCTGTTGAAATCCTTAACCACACCTTTGTCGCCTTATCACGACACCCTAGGCTAGTGCGGGGTCAATTCCAGCCCCATTTGATCTGGAGTCACAACACAGGTGAAATTAGATCTTATTTTAAATACCCACGGTCCTTGGTTGAGCCCAATAAACTACAGTCACCCGATTTAGACCATAAGACCATAACTTTTAAGACCATAACTTGTAACTTTAAAACAAAATAACCTTTTAATGAAATGAAAATTGCTTATTGTCACGAGTAGACTTCAATGAAGTTACTGTGAAAAGCCCCTAGTCGCCACATTCCGGTGCCTGCCCGGGGAGGCCGGTACGGGAATCGAACCGTGCTGCTGGCCTGCTTGGTCTGCTTTCAAAGCCAGCGATTTAGCCCAGTGAGCTAAACCAGCCCCTTATGATGTAAATATTATAATTAAACAGACAGAAAATATAACTATCTACTACCCCTTTCCCAACACCCCCTACTCTCTACACACGCATACACACACAGAAGGGAAAGGGTGGTGAAAATGGAAATAAAACATTAACCAACATAAAAGGACAAGGCTCTTTGATGCAGTGCGATGACTTCCAGTCGATATCTTTCTGAGATTCAGGCTTTTGTTTGGGTACTTCTTCCTTCTAGTCGAGATGATTTCTCTGGCAATGTAGTCTACCTCCTCTGCAGACTCAGCATCATATCAGGTTCACAACAAAGGATGTTTCAGGCCCTCATTGTTTTCAGAACATTAGAGCAGTTCTTTCACTTCAGCAAGCAGGGGAGAGAGCAAGAGTGCGAGTTCCTTTCATTTCAAAGTTCTAAACGCTTCGACTAAGTTCTCTCAGAAACCATCACTGAGGGACCAATAATTGACCATTGTCAGGCAGAACACTGTCCCTGTCCAACCCACTAGTTGCCAGTTAACCAATCTACCAACTAGCCCCAAAACCAGTTTCTAAGATCCACCCCGTGCCAAAGGGTCCAGCTTCTCCTTTCCAAAACATGAACCTGGGAGCACAGTGTTCTGGCAAGCAGGATGTTTCAACCTCGACTCTTCTGCTTAATGGCACATCCCAATTATGGGTCAAAACAATAAAAGACCAGAAATGGGAACAAAGGAAATAAACAGAAAGAACTCTTACATTCTCCAATCTTGACCAGTCCACACCATTCCAGGCCAGCTTCCCAAACTCCCCCATCCATAAATTCCAGCTTACCTGAAAAGCTACTGCCTGTATCCTAATCACCAAGGCTTTCTTACCCATCAGCCCTTCCCTTGCTGATCTACACTGCCCCCCAGCTGTGCAACGGCTCAAAGTTAAAATTCTCACCCTCGTGTTCAAATCCTTTCATTGGGTTGTCCCTCCTCACCTCTAAACTCCTCCAAACATAAACTCCAGTCCTAAACTCTCTGTTCCTCTAATGCTAGCCTATTTATACAAATCCTTAGCCCTCCATTTAAACATGCCTGCAGCTGCTCAGGCCCAAGGCTTTCTGTCTCCCCTCCTCCCTCTCTCCCTCTTCCTTTATGGATCATCTTGAAATCTTCCCCTTTGACCGTGCCCTTTAGCTGCGCACCCTATCACATTCCTCTTTATTTCTGTGTCCATTTGTGTCTGATCGTGTCCCTATGAAGCACCTTTGCTATGTTAAAACACAGTGTACACATGCAAGCTGCTGTTATTATTGGCTCACTCCATCAAGGAAACCTTCTTTGTGGATTTCTCTGGCAAGTACATACAGGTAAACGATACAAGCATACCGAAACAAAACATTTCAAACATGCTCAAGGTGACCAGGCCAACAACAAAAAAATTCTTTAATTGTAGGAATTTAAAGAGCGAAGCAGACCTGAATGACACTGAACATACAAAGTCATCAATCAACCTTTTAAAAGCATCAGATTTCTGGTCACAGCTGAGGAGGATCTGCCATGTTCATGGCATCATCACTCACAACCTAAAGGGGCATGGAATCAAATGGTCAAGGTCAATTCACAGGCTTTATGAAATGAAATGAAAAATCGTTTATTGTCACAAGTGGGCTTCAAATAAGGTTACTGTGAAAAGCCCCTAGTCGCCACATTCCGGCGCCTGTTCGGGGAGGCTGGTATGGGAATTGAACCGTGCTGCTGGCCTGCCTTGGTCTGGTTTCAAAGCCAGCTATTTAGCCCAGTGTGCTAAACCAGCCCCTTTAGGCTATCATTACCCCAAATAAATCTTGCTACAGCTTTTTGTGATAAGAGCCGCCATTCATGTCAATCGCCCTCCAAAAATAGTTTTGGTAAATCTCTTCTGTGTAAAACAGACAAAACAAAGATTCTTGGCACAACGCGGAGGGTTTTGATAGCCAGCAGCCAGTGCTGTTTGAAAACCTGCAAGGTTCAGAGGTTACCTTGAAGTTCTTTTGGAAAAGAGAAAACGCTCCGCAAAGAACCAAACATTGCACATTTAAGATTACATTTCCAGCTCTTTGTTGTGTGAGCTGCTATTTACTCTGTTTCTAGGAGCGTTGAAAATGCAGCAAACAGGAACAGCCTCTTCACCATCCCTCTTTTTGGTGCACTGACACCAAAGATGGTCAGCTCGCTCCAAACAGACAAAGGAAGGAAGCTTAATGTCAGGCAATGCCTGAGCACCTCCATCTGGTGATCGCAGAGTGAAAATTTAAAAAGCAATCACCATACTTCCATCCAAGAAACATGCACAACGCATGATGAACTGGAAAGCGACCAGCACAACTGAAGCTATGCAAGCTTTTTGCTGAAATGCCACCACTTTGTAAATTCATAATCTTTTGTCATCACTCAAGTTTCCCCCTAGCTGCTTTATCCCACCCCATGAATAAAATTAATTTGTTGCCTGTGCTGTTTATTTGGAGTAACGCCATTCCTGACAATGCACTGTGTGAAGAAATGCACAAAAAAAGGCAACTGTGCCAAATCCAGTTTAATACACATTCAACAGTTTACCACTATATATTCCAATTACGCAACCAAATACAGTTCAAATGTCACTTATAAATAAAGTTAACAATCAGATTTGCTTCTCTGTGCAGACCTTTGGAGCAAAATCCTTCAGAAACAACATGAAAATCAAATGGGTTTTAACATGCCCTGCTCCACGCGGACTATCTGAGAAATTGGAAGATCAATTTCAACAATATTGACTGGCAAAATGCGGTTTTAATTTAGAAAGCATTAAAAATTCACTCTAAATTCAACTTCTGATCCTCAGGTTGCCTTCTATTACCTGGGACCAAACACGGAGATGATTGAATTCTTTTTAAAACCAATTATTTTTAATCCAGTCCCTGCACTTGGTATTTCAATTTTCCTGGAAATTGAATCTTTCAACCTTGACCTTTTCGGACATAAAAATGCAGCTGCAGAATTCTCTCATTTGAACCCTCGCTTTTTTTTTCCTAGTTGGCATTACCTATTTTTTTCAAAGCTTTGCAAACTTTTACTTGGAGAACGGTCCGAGTTAAGAACTTCATTATTTTGTGATTGCAAGCTGATTACTCCAGATAGCATGACAGCATAGTGGTTAGCACAATTACATCAGAGCTCCCGGTCCCAGGTTTGATTCTCGGCTTGGGTCTCTGTCTGTGTGGAGTTTGTACATTCTCATGTCTGGGTAGGTTTCCTCTGCGTGCTCTGGTTTCCTCCCACAGTCCAAAGATGTGCAGGTTAGGTGGATCAGCCATGCCAAATTGCCCTTAGTGTCCAAAAGGTTAGATGGGGTTTACTGGGGTATGGGGTTAGGATGGAGTCCTGGACTTAGGTACGGTGCTCTTTCCATGGGCCAGTGCAGACTCGATGGGCCGAATGGCCTCCTTCTGCACTGTACATTCTATGATCTATGTATTTGAGGAATTGTATGCTGCTAGGATTCTGGTACGAGAATCCCAATAATTTGCAATTTGTAAGACTGCGAGGAAAGAGTACAAAACCACAGGAGTGATAAGTGTTCTGCTAAAACAAACTTCAATTTAAACACAGAATCAATCACGTTAGCAACACAGTAATTGCTTTACAATTACCAGTCAAAATAGTTCTTAAATAAAAGGAGAAAAAACTTTAACTCCCTATCTACACCTGCCACTACATATTCCAATTAAGCAACCCAATACAGTTCAAATGTCATTTATAAATAAAGTTAACAATCAGGGTTTCTTCTTTGTGCAGACCTTTGGAGAGAAACCTTTTCAGGAATAACCTGAAGCACGGTTGCAAGGGAAGCACGGTAGCACAGTGGTTAGTACAATTGCTTCACAGCTCGAGGGTCCCAGGTTCGATTCCTGCGAAGTCTGTACGTTCTCCCAGTTTCTGCGTTTCCTCCAGGCACTCTGGTTTCCTCCCACAGTCCAAAGATGGGCAGGTCAGGTGGATTGGCTATGCTAAATTGCCCCGAGTTAGGTTAGGTGGGGTTGCAGGGATAGGGTGAAGGTGTAGGGATGAGGTGGAGGTGCGCTCTTTCCAAGGGCAAGTGCAGATTTGATGGGCCGAGTGGCCTTCTTCTGCACTGCAAATTCTATGATTCTATGAAAATCCTTCTAGTAAAACTCAAATCCTACAACAAACAGTCCTGGCTCCTCCATTAATTAGAACATAGAACATAGAACATAGAACAGTACAGCACAGAACAGGCCCTTCGGCCCTCAATGTTGTGCCGAGCCATGATCACCCTACTCAAACCCACGTATCCACCCTATACCCGTAACCGAACAACCCCCCCCTTAACCTTACTTTTATTAGGACACTACGGGCAATTTAGCATGGCCAATCCACCTAACCCACACATCTTTGGACTGTGGGAGGAAACCGGAGCACCCGGAGGAAACCCACGCACACAGGGGGAGGACGTGCAGACTCCACACAGACAGTGACCCAGCCGGGAATCGAACCTGGGACCCTGGAGCTGTGAAGCATTTATGCTAACCACCATGCTACCCTGCTGCCCTAATATTACATCATACATATCCCAAGCAGAAGGTATTCTTCAGACTCCTCCTACTAAGGTTTCCATGACCTGCTTAGCTAGCACTAAACACAATCCCTCATAAATGATCTACACCCCAGCGTGTAAATATAAACAATATTCCATTAGCCATCTATATGTAAAAGGTAAATGGTTAACATTTCCTTTGCAACCCCTTTATCACAGCTTTAACAAACATACTTCATGTATTTGAACCCAGGGTTTTTAATAATATTACTACAACAAATATAAAATACGATATATAACAATTATATGTCTGCGTGGGTCCCAAATATGTGCAGGGTCGGTGGATTGGCAATGCTAAGTTGCCCCTTAATTTAGAAAAAAAAAAATTGGGTACTCTTAAGTTTATTTAAAAAAAGAATCTGTCTAACTCAGCCTTAAGAACATTTAATGACTCTCCCTCCATCACTTTCTGGGGAAGATAATTTCATTGGCCAAAAACCCTCTGAGATAAATAATTTCTCCTCATATCTGTCTGAAATCGGAGTGCCCTTATTTTTAAACTGCGTCACCTCGTTCTACTTTATTCCAGAAGAGGAAACATCTTCTCAGCATCCACCCTGTCAAGTCCCCTCAGAAGCTTTTTTGTTTCAATAAGATCACTTCTCAATTGTCTAAATTCCAATGGATACAGAACCAATCTGTCCCGCCTTTCCTCATCCCTTCATACGAGGAATCAGTCAAGTGAACCTTCTGCAAACTATTTCTGATGCAAATATATCCTTTCTTAAGGACAACTCAGAATGTGGTCTCAACAACTGGACAACTGTAGCAAAACATGCCTACTTTTATATTCCATTTCCGTGCTATAAGCATTCTATTTGCCTTCCTAATCAGCTGTTGTACCTCCCGACTAACTTTTTAAACGAGTCATGCACCAGGGCTGTTCTGTTCATATTTTGGGGGGGGGGGGGGGGGGGGGGGGGGTAGTTGGGAGGTTACAGTCAGATCAGCCATGATCTTATTGAATGGCAGAACAAGCTCCAGGGCAGATCCCTCTGTTCTGCAGAGTTCTGTAATCACTCTCCATTTTCTATTCTTCCTGCCGAAGTGGACAGTTCACACTTTCCTACATTATAATCCATCCACCAATTTTTTGCCAATTCACTTAATCTACATTCCTTTGGAGACTCCTTATGTGCTTTTCACTACTTAATCTACTAGCACGGAGTCAGAGGTATACGCCCACACCTGGTCTGAGTTACATTGTCCCATTCAGACTTAAACTAATGAATGGGAATAAACAGGATACCCCTGTTCAGCTGGGGTAATTCACTCAAGATCCATTGTCCTCCGGAAACTCTGGTCTGACCACTCATTAGCTCATTACAGAGTCTGAAGGCCTCTTTTGCCTATAAATTGGAGGTTAGTTGCATATTTATAGCATGGAACTGTGCTTTTGTGTAAAAGTCCAGATCGTGATGATGAGTTCAAGTCTGGGCATGCCTGCTCAGAACCATCTGAGCTGGGCAGAGCTTAGAGAGATAAAAGAATCCTGTTTGTACAGGTGGAAGCAGATAGATAGAGACTGATCGAGAGGGGTCATGAAGAAACAGCCACAGAGACAGGCTTTCAGAAAGGGTCTGAAGGAGATTCACTAACAACAGGAATATGTTCTGTAAATGCAAGTATCATTTTTGCCTCCGTATGTAAATGGAGTTGGAAGCTGTATATTAATTTTTACATGTTGTTTAATGGGAAATCATGTGTTAGGGTTAGGGGATATGTATATGTTGTTCTTTTTTTTAATTTAAATTAAGGGACAATTAAGCGTGGCCAATCCTCCTACCCTGCACATCTTTGGGTTGTGGGGGGTGAGACCTACGCAAACACGGAGAGTATATTCAAATTCCACACGGAGAGTGACCTGAGACCAGGATCGAACCCGGGTCCTCGGCATGTGAGAAAGCAGTGTTAACCACTGCGCAACCGTGCCACCCATGTAAGCTGTTCTGGTTAGGTTTGAAGTTTTAAGGTTGAAATATTGTTCTTCTTTTGTTACAATAAATTTCCATTTGTAAAAATAACCAAGCCCTATTGCTCATGCAATCACTCCTGGAGCGAATCGATCTATCTGCACAGTCTTCAAAATAAAACAAAGTTGCAGTTCTGGTCCAGTATCTTAGTCATGGTTGGGATCTGGTCTGGCATCCATAACGGTAGGTAAATGCTCCCAGTGCAGCGCTCAGCAAGTACAGGAGGTACTATCTTTCAGAGAAGGCATCAAACTCAGATCCCCATCCGATCTCTCAGGTAACAGTTCAAAAGGGAACAGGGGAGTTCTCCAATTGTCTTGGCCAAAATGTATCCCTCAATAACTCCCTTAAAATGTTTGTTTTCTTTTAAAACTCATTCATGGGATGTGGGCATTGCTGGCTGAGTCGGCATTCATTGCCGATCCCTAATTTTGCTTGAACTGAGTACCATGCTGGGCCATTTCAGAGAGCATTTAAGAGTCAGCCAGAATTTTTGGGGTTGGGGTGGAGCCGGGAGTGCAGGAGGCGAAAGAGGCCGGTGTGCTGGCCTTTGCGTCTCTAGTAGCCCTGCGAAGGATCTTGCTCCAATGGAAGGATGCGAGGCCCCCAAGCGTGGAGACCTGGATCAATGACATGGCGGGTTTCATTAAGCTAGAGAAGGTTAAATTCGCCCTGAGAGGGTCGGTACAAGGGTTCTTTAGGCGGTGGCAACCTTGCCTCGACTTTCTGGCTCAATGATAGGGTACGGGGACAGTAGCAGCAGCAACCCCGGGGGGGGGGGGGATGATGACTATGTTTGTTTATTTAATTTAAATTTATTTTTAAGTTCTTTTGTTGTTCATTGGGGTTGGGGGGTTTGGGGGGGATGTGATACATGCGTCGATACGGTCTGGGGGGTGTTACAGTTATTATGGGTTATTTTGTTGCATTTCATTGTTTGTCGTTATGTTTTATATTTTCTGTAAAAAATTCCAATAAAAATTATTTTTAAAAAAAGAGTCAGCCAGATTGCTGTGGGTCTGGAGTCACGTATAGGCCAAACCAAGTAAAGTCGCCAAATCATCTGCTGGTTTATCTAGTCCTTTATTTCATTGCCGTTTCTGAGCATTGTAATGTGCAAATTAGCCGCCATGTTTCCGTCGTAACATTAACATTGACTTGTGTTAGCACTGTGGCTTCACAGCGCCAGGGTCCCAGGTTCTATTCCCGGCTTGGATCACTGTCTGTGCGGAGTCTGCACATTCTCCCGGAGCCTGCGTGGGTTTCCTCCCACAAGTCCCAAAAGACGTGATTGTGAGGCAAATTGGACATTCTGAATTCTCCCTCCATGTACCCGAACAGGCACCGGAGTGTGGCGACTAGGGGATTTTCATAGTAACTTCATTGCAGCGTTAGTGTAAGCCTACTTTTGACAATAATAAAAGATTATTATTATTCTGTCCCTTTAATACAATTTTAAAAAATAATCTTTATTGTCACAAGTAGGCTTACATTAATACTGCAGTGAAGTTACTGTGAAAAGCCCCTAGTCACCACATTCCGGCACCTGTTCGGTACATCGAGAGAGAATTCAGAATGTCCAATTCACCTGCAGCACGCCTTTCGGGACTTGTGGGAGGAAACCGGATCACCCGGAGGAAACCCACACAGACGCTGGGAGAACGTGCAGACTCCGCACATAGAGTGACCTAAGCGGGAATGGAACCCAGGACCCTGGCGCTGTGAAGCAACAGTGCTAGCCAACAGTGCCCATCATACAAAATTTGACTGAACTTCAAAAGTATTTAATTGTTCAGTGCTTTGGGCCATCCTGATGTGAAAGGTGATAGCCAAATCTAAAATCCTTTATTAGGCCTTTTAAGTCAGAACTATCCAAAATTTTGAAATTGATCTCTTTGGATTATATCAACTTCCTCGATTTGCAAAAAAAAAAAGGTTAGCCCCTGAAAAAGTTTTGTTTTCCCCAAACTCCCAAAATGTGACCAGGCCTTCGTACCTTTGCTGCAAGTTCCAGTTTTCCCCTTTGTGCTATTTCTTGTCCCCAAGGCCATTGCCGTTAGAAAGCTGCTGGATTGCCACCGTATTCCTTTGCCATGGTCACCCAACTGTGAAGCATTTACACACAAGCTGCTTGGGCTGATTCAATTAAAGAACTTTCTTTCCCCCCCCCCCCCTCTCTCCTCCCCTCTCCTCCCCCCTTTCCCCCCCCTCCCCCCCCCCTCCTTCCCCCTCCTCCCCTCCCGCCCCCCACCGTGGGGAGAGTGCTTCAATCAACACTGGATATTTTACAGACAGCCCATAAATGGCAATGTAGTACCCTTCCCCGACCCTCGCTGGATCGGCAGACTCTGGGACACACATCCTTACAAGGTGATGCAGTTAAAACCCTGATTTTAATCCTACACACAGGAGCTAAACAAGAGGGTCAGACACAAAACAAACTGAGGGGGAAACAAATTTGTAAACAAAAGGAAAAAGTAGAATTTATGAAGTGCCTTTTCCTTATCCAAGGTGACTTTATGAAGTTACTGTTATAACTCAGCTGCTGGTTTAACCATCCAATATGAACCCCCATAATTGGTGTATTCCCTTCTAATTGAATTTCAGTGGGTCATTGTCCTCTACGGAGCTAATATATTCCTTTTTTTTTAAAAAAACTTTCCCCTGCCAACACCTGCAAGAAAATGACAAGCAGGTCACAGCAATGTCCTTTGCATGCATCAAGGATATTCAAGACTATTAATTCAAGACTATTACAGCAAGCATCTGTGTATTATTTCATCTGCATCAGACTCGACTCACTTCCAAGCTAAAGTCTGCCCATGGGTAAACAATACTGGCTTTCACCCACAAGATAGTGATTTCAGACCAGGACTTGTTGAGCTCCCTGGATATGGGAAGCACAGTCGCACAGTGGTTCACACCGTTGCTTCACAGCACCAGGGTCCCAGGCTCGATTCCCGGTTTGGGTCACTGTGCGGAGTCTGCACATCCTCCCTGTGTCTGTGTGGGATTCCTCTGGATGCTCCGGTTTCCTCCCACAAGTTCCAAAAGACGTGCTTGTTAGGTGAATTGGACATTCTGAATTCTCCCTCCGTGTTCCCGAACAGGCGCCGGTGTGGCGACTAGGGGATTTTCACAATAACTTCTCTGCCATGTTAATGTAAGCCACCTAGTGACAATAATAAAGATTATCCCATCACATTTTCTTTTTAATAATTGCAGGGAGTGGATCAAAAGTTTAAGAAATATTTTTACTGTAACGAGGGCCGAAGGGCCTGTTCTGTACTGTTTGCTGTACTGAATGTTAGGTTCACTGATTGGGAGTGGGAAGCACGATTTTAAGGTGCAAAAGCAGCAGACAATGAATCAGGTTATCAGAAAACTAACTAGCTGTCAGTTTTAGTTACCAACAAGGGGAGGGGGAGGAAAGTCTCCTCCAACGTCCAAACTTTCACTCTATATCATCCCCCACAACAATATCAGCATTGACCTTAAACATCCCGGGCTACATTTGTTTAAACTACTTTGACAGCGACATGGAATTGGCCTGGGTTTAACTCGGGTTGCATCTGAACCATTCGCTTCTCAACTGAGGCAAACGTTACCATAGGCAACGCTAGGAACACCCACAAGCATGCACCGGCATCTGAACCCTAAACACCCCCCACCCCCCAAACCCTTCTCCCATCTGCGCTGCTGCAAGGAGCTGGGATTTAAGAGGTTTGTATGTGTGAGGGAGGGGGAGAGAGTTCCCACCTGAGTCGCAGGATGGCAGAGAATCCACTCAGATTAAATCGTCCCTTTGCGGTCAGGCTGGTAGGTTTGGAGGGGGGTGTGGGGGGCTGGCCGGCCGCCCCGAGGGTCCCCCTGTCCCGGGCACGACGCAGATTCCGAGCGGCGATGTCTTGAGGCTGCGGCCGGGAGCTCAGCAGTGACTAGTTGCAGGGAGGGAGGCCCACTGCCAACTTGTATCAAACAGCCGCCGCTCAGTCACAAAGCCTTGGCCTAGAGCTACATTGTAACCGCGCGTCCCGCCGCCGATACATTGTAACCGAATCACACACTGGGGTATCCGCTCCTCCGGTCCGTCACACAAAGCGCATTCTTCAGCCGCTGGTGGGAACCTCCTCCCGAGTCCGGGGGGGGGGGGGGGGGGATAAGCAGCTTAGCAACCGGAGGGGAGGGGGGCTAGCAGCTTAGCAACGGGGGGAGGGTGCAACCACACTTCATCTGAGTGGAGGTCCCGCCCCCTTCTTCTCCTCAGCCTCCGATTGATTCCTAGTGCCTCGTATCGGGCTGCTGATTGGTTGACCAGACGTCAATCAGCAAGGCCCCTCCTCCTTCCCTCCCTCCCTCCATCTGGTTCCGCCATCAAACTAGATTGACCCAGCACTCCCTCAGTCCCTCTCTGCTGATCACAGGGTACTGCCTCCCTCCCTCCCTCCTGATCACCGGGCACTCCCTCCGTCCCTCCCTTCTGATCACCGGGCAGTCCCTCCGTCCTGATCACCGGGCACTCCCTCAGTCCCTCCGTCCCTCCCTCCTGATCACAGGGCACTGCCTCCCGCCGTCCTAATCACCGGGCACTCCCTCAGTCCCTCCGTCCTGATCCCGGGCACTCCCTCCCTCCTGATCACAGGGCACTGCCTCCCGCCGTCCTAATCACCGGGCACTCCCTCAGTCCCTCCGTCCTCATCCCGGGCACTCCCTCCCTCCTGATCACCGGGCACTCTCTCCGTCCCTCAGTCCCTCCCTCCTGATCACCGGGCACTCCCTCAGTCCTTCCCTCCTCCTGATCACCGGGCATTCCCTCAGTCCCTCCCTCCTCATCACCGGGCACTGCCTCCCTCCATCCTCCTGATCACCGGCCATTCCCTCCGTCCCTCAGTCCCTCCCTCCTGATCACCGGGCACTCCCTCAGTCCCTCCCTCCTAATCACCGGGCACTGCCTCCCTCTTCCTGATCACTGGGCACTCCCTCAGTCCCTCCTCCTGATCACCGGGCACTGCCTCCCTCCTCCTGATCACCGGGCACTCCCTCCGTCCCTCAGTTCCTCCCTCCTGATCACCGGGCACTCCCTCCCTCCCTCCTCCTGATCACCGGTCATTCCCTCCCTCCCTCCTCCTTAACACCGGACACTCCCTCCTCCTGATCACCAGGCAGTCCCTCTGTCCCTCCCTCCTGATCACCGGGCACTCCCTCCTCCTGATCACCGGGCACTCCCTCCCTCCCTCCTCCTGATCACCGGCCATTCCCTCCCTCCCTCCTCCTTAACACCGGACACTCCCTCCTCCTGATCACCGGGCACTCCCTCAGTCCCTCCGTCCTGATCACCGGGCACTGCCTCCCTCCTCCTGATCACCGGGCACTCCCTCAGTCCTTCCCTCCTCCTGATCACCGGGCACTCCCTCCCTCCATCCTCCTGATCACCGGCCATTCCCTCCCTCCCTCCTCCTTAAAACCGGACACTCCCTCCTCCTGATCACCGGGCACTCCCTCAGCAGGGCCGGCTCAAGGCACCGGCAACTCAGGCGGGCACCATGTGCTTGGGGGCGCCAGAGACTCGGGTCCCGCGCATGCGCAGTTGGGCCGGTGCCAACCAGCGCATGCGCGGTGGCCGCCCTCCCCCAGGGCCCCCCCCTCCTCGGTCCACCGACCCCTCGGTCCGCCCCCCGCTCGGTCCGCTCCCCCCCCCCCCTTCGGTCCGCTCCCCCTGCCCCCCCCCCCCCCCCCCCCCCATCCAAGGGCGCCGAAGTTCAGCTTGCCCGGGGCGCCAGCAACCCTAGGGCCGGCGCTGTCCCTCAGTCCCTCCTCCTGATCACCGGGCACTGCCTCAGTCCCACCCTCCTGATCACCGGGCACTCGCTCCCTCCCTCCTCCTGATCACCGGGTACTCCCTCCTCCTGATCACCGGGCACTCCCTCAGTCCTCCTCCTGATCACCGGGCACTGCCTCAGTCCCACCCTCCTGATCACCGGGCACTCGCTCCCTCCCTCCTCCTGATCACCGGGCGCTCGCTCCCTCCCTCCTCCTGATCACCGGGCGCTCGCTCCCTCCCTCCTGATCACCGGGCACTCCCTCTGTCTCTCCCTCCTGATCACAGAGCACTCCCTCAGTCCCTCCCTCCTGATCACAGAGCACTGCCTTAGTTCCTCCCTCCTGATCACCGGGCACTCATAGAATAGAATTTACAGTGCAGAAGGAGGCCTTTCGGCCCATCAAGTCTGCACCGGCTCCTGGAAAGAGCAACCTACCCAAGGTTAACACCTCCACCCCATAACCCAGTAACCCCACCCAACACTAAGGGCAATTTTGGACACTAAGGGCAATTTATCATGGCCAATCCACCTAACCTGCACATCTTTGGACTGTGGGAGGAAACCGGAGCACCCGGAGGAAACCCACGCACACACGGGGAGGATGTGCAGACTCCGCACAGACAGTGACCCAAGCCGGAATCGAACCTGGGACCCTGGAGCTGTGAAGCGATTGTGCTATCCACAATGCTACCGTGCTGCCCACTCCCTCTCTCTCTCCTCCTGATGGGGCACTCCCTCAGTCCCTCCCTCCTGATCACAGAGCACTCCCTCCTCCTGATCACTGGGCACTCCCTCCCTCCTCCTAATCACCGGGCACTCCCTCAGTCCCTTCCTCCTGATCACTGGGCACTCCTTCAATCCCTCACTCACTCCCTTCCTCCTCCTGTACACTGGGCACTCACTCACTCCCTCCTGATCACCAAGCACTCACTCCCTCTTCCTGATCACCAGGCACTCCCTCCCTCCCTCCGCCTGATCAATATACATTGGTCAAAGATGTTACCCCACCGCCTCACCAAATTAGGAAAGCAGCATTTTAACTAAACAAACCTCATCCCAATATTCAGAAATGAATATCTGTTGCTGGGGAGCATGGGGCAATAATGAATTTTGTCAATCGTGCCTGAGGAGTGTTTAACAAAGGGAATTTGCAGCCAAGCAGTCATTCCATAGGTGGATTTTATCTGCCTTAATCTGGAGCCTGTGTCCCGCTGCTGACCTGTCCCTCACATAGATCCTGTAATCCCCCTTCTCCATTCCAGAAATCAGGAGACACCCCCCACCCCCAGAAATAAGAAATTTGACGTCAAAATCAGTTGTTATTTTCTTTCAAATATAAAGCCATTTGCATAGAAAGTTTGTAATTCTCAACAGTCATTTTTTTTAATAAACAATTTTATTGAGGCATTTTGGCACAGTAAACAGCAACAATACAGAGTGCAAAGAACAAACAACATAGTTCAAAAACCAGCTCCCCTCCCACAAGGACCCGCCTACTTAACCCCAATCTACGTTGCCCTAACCCCCCCCCCCCCGCTGACGATTAATTCTCCACAAAGAAGTCAATAAATGGTTGCCATCTCCAGGCGAAACCTGACAGTGACCCTCTCAGAGCGAACTTAATCTTCTCCAGACCGAGAAAGCTCGCCATGTCTGATAGCCAGGCCTCTGACTTCGGGGGCTTTGAGTCCCTCCATGCCAGCAGTATTCGTCGCCGGGCTACCAGGGAAGCAAAGGCCAGAATGTCGGCCTCTCTCTCTTCCTGGACTCACGGGTCCTCAGACACCCTAAACATTGCCACCTCCGGACTCATCACCACCCTTGTTTTCAGTACCCGGGACATAAGGTCCACGAATCCCAACCAGTACCCCCTGAGTTTTGGACATGCCCAGAACATGTGGACATGGTTTGCTGGTCCTCCCGTACATCTGTCCTCCAGTCCAAAGAATTTACTCATATGGACCACTGTCATGTGGGCCCTGTGGACGACCTTGAATTGGATCAGGCTCAGCCTAGCGCATGTTGCGGTTGCGTAAACCCTACTCAATGCCTCCGCAAATAAGCCCTCTTCTATCTCACCTCCGAGCTCCTCTTCCAGCTGAAGCTTCAGCTCCTTGGTTAGCGTCTCCTCTTCCCCCATAAGTTCTTTATATATATCCGAGACCCTCCCCTCCCTCACCCATCCACTGGACACTACCCTATCCTGGATCCCCCTAAGTGGCAGGCGTGGGAAGAATGGAATCTGCGTAGAAAGTCCCGCACCTGCAAGTACCTGAAATCATTCCCTCTCTGGAGTACCGTACCGGTGGGTACAGCAGGGGCGCCGTAACCAGGGCTGCCAAACTGGTGCCAAACTGGTGCCCCTGCACGAAGCGGTCTCCATCCGCCCCCAAACCGACCCCGCACCCACCATCCACTTCCTTATCATAGCTATGTTGGCCGCCCAGTATGGCAGCGCCAGCCACCCTTCCCCTCGGTTCCTCTCGAGCATAACTTCCTCACCCGCGGGGACTTTCCCGCCCACACAAATCCCATAATCATTTTATTGACCTCTTAAAAAAGGACGGCGGAATGAAAATGGGGCGACACTGGAATACAAAAAGGAATCTCGGGAGGATCGTCATTTTAACCGTCTGCCCTCTCCCCGCTAGTGTCAATGGGAGCGAATCCCACCTCCGGAACTCGACCCTCATTTGCTCCACCAACCAGGATAAGTTCAACTTGTGTATCCCTAAGTATCTGAAACTCCC
Organism: Scyliorhinus canicula; assembly: GCF_902713615.1. Taxonomy (NCBI): domain Eukaryota; kingdom Metazoa; phylum Chordata; class Chondrichthyes; order Carcharhiniformes; family Scyliorhinidae; genus Scyliorhinus; species Scyliorhinus canicula. The sequence continues at coordinate 12,658,864 of NC_052163.1, read as the reverse complement.
CTACTAACCTAAACGGCAGCCCCCTACAAACAGCTCACTCTTTGCCATGTTCAGTTTATACCCCGAGAACCGGCCGAATTCCCTCAGGATTCCCATGATTTCATCCATCCCAGCCACTGGATCCGTGATGTATAGGAGCAGGTCGTCGGCGTATAACGAGACCCTGTGTTCCACCCACCCACCCTACTCGTACCAGCCCCTTGCAACCCCTAGAAGCTCTCAGGGCAATTGCCAGCGGCTCTATTGCTAGCGCAAACAGCAGTGGGGAGAGGGGGCACCCCTGCCTTGTCCCTTGGTACAGTCTAAAATAGTCAGGGGTCACCCTATTCATCCTTACACTAGCCTCTGGGGCCTGGGACAGCAGCCTAACCCAGTCGATAAAGCCCTCCCTGAACCCAAATCGCCCAACATCTCCCATAAATAGTCCCCACTCAACCCGGTCAAAAGCCTTCTCGTCATCCATTGCCACAACTACCTCTACCTCCCTACTCTCCGGGGGCATCATGATCACATTTAGCAGCCTTCTTAGGTTGGCCACCAGCTGCCTGCCCTTGACGAACCCAGTTTGGTCTTCCACAATAACGTCCGGCACACAGTCCTCAATCCTAGCAGCCAAGAGCTTGGCCAGTAATTTTGCATCTACATTGAGCAGAGAGATCGGCCTATAGGACCCACATGCCTCCAGGTCCTTGTCCCGTTTCAGTATCAGGGGGCGATGGTAGCCTGTGACACCGTCGTGGGTAAAACCCCTCTGTCTCTTGCCTCATTAAAAACCCTAACCAGCACCGGCCCCACCATCTCAGAGAACCTTTTATAGAACTCCACCGGATACCCATCTGGCCCCGGGGCTTTACCCGGTTGCATGGCCCTCAAGCCCTCCCATATTTCTTCAGTCCTAATTGGGGCCCCCAGCCCATCTACCAACCTACCCACTTTTGGGAAGGTCAGTCCGTCCAAAAAGTGCCTCATCCCCTCTGGCCCCATGAAGGGTTCCGAGGTATAAAGCTTACTGTAGACCCCCCCATCGACTACCTTTCCTATTTCCCTAGCCACCTCACTCTTCCTCAGTTGCTGTGCCAGCATTCTACTGGCTTTCTCCCCATGCTCGTAGATCGTGCCCCTCGCCTTCCTAAGCTGCTCCACCACCTTACCTGTGGACAACACCCCAAATCCTCAATAGTCATTTATTGAACCTCCAACACATCATGTGTTCGTTAAAATAGTATATTGATGTATTGGAAATGCTTACTGATTTAAAAACAAAATCCTACTTGTTTTCCCAAGTTTCACCTGAGGCAGAAAGGGAGGCGGGGGGGGGGGGGGGGGGGGGGGGAGGGTGTCACAGGCCCAGCACCAACACAGATACAGACGATCCCCCCCATCCTAAATCAGAACCCAGGGAGCCAGTAGTGGGAGGGATTGATTGGGCTTCAAGCACAGCTTGGTTCCAGGGTACAAGCATGTATAGAAGGACCGGTTCAACCTGTATATCAAAGGTCTTGCGATTATAGGTCCCTCTCGCAAAATACCAATTGAGGCTCACTTTTTCTTCAAAAGCACATCGATAAATTCACAAGAGTTCAGCATGTCTGCAGAATGTCCAGCTGCAGAAACAGGCCATTTGGCCAAAATGCTCTATTCTCCACACCTACCTCCTCACACCGCACTTTCACCTCACTGTAATGGTATACACCCTAGTAATTATCTTTATTAGTGTCACAAGTAGGCTACATTAATACTTCAATGAAGTTACCGTGAAAATCCCCTAGTCGCCACACTCCGGCGCCTGTTCGGGGACACTGAGGGAGAATTCAGAATGTGCAATTCACCTAACAAGCACGTCTATTGGGACTTGTGGGAGGAAACCGGAGCACCCGGAGGAAACCAATGCAGACACGGGGAGAACGTGCAGACTTCGCACAGACAGTGACCCAAGCGGGAATCGAACCTAGGACCCTGGTGCTGTGAAGCAACAGTGTTAACCACTGTGCGACCGCGCCGCCCTATTTCTTTCCTTCTATTTCTTTCTGCCTATGCTCAGCTATCTCTTCTAAGTGCATCATTTGCTTCTTGGGCAGTCCTTCAGGATCAAGGATGACGTGCTACCACTCCGGGGAGGTGGGTTCTGCAGTGGCTGAATAGTCCAATCCTGGATCGCAGACTCTGCTGCAGGTTTGGCAGGTGATGCTTGATGAGGTGGGTGGGTGGGACACTCTGGATTCTGCCCTCTCCTTCCGCTGTTTATCTTGTTCTCCACGTGCTCCATCCTGCGACGCTCGAGATGATTGCCACCTTCGCGGATGCTTTTCTTCTCCAGTTTGTGCATTCTAAGGCAAGCGCTTCCCATGTGTCGAGGGGGGTGTTGCATTTATTTAGGGAGGCTTTCAGAGTGTCCTTGTAACCATTGCAGAGCTCGGAGTAGAGCGATTGTTTCAGGATTCTTGTGTCGAGCGTGGGGGCAATATGGCCAGCCAATTGCAGCTGGTCGAGCGTAACCAGTGCGTCAGTACTGGGGAGATTGGCCTTGCTGGTACGCCTAAGCTGCCATCTGTTGGTGCTGGGTCTGGAACACCCTCCTCTCCTTGGGACACCCCCTCCCCAGTCTCCCTTTCTGCCTCAGGTCATACTTTGAAAAAAAAGTAGGATTTTGAGGATTTTGCAGGACAAAGTTGGTGATATCTCTCCAGGGAATTGACGTGTCTGCTGTAGATTGTCTATGTTTCTGACGCATACAGGAGACGGGGACCACAGCTGCTCTGTAGACCATGAGCTTGGTGCTGGATTTTAAGTCTTGGTCTTCGTGTTCCTCAGGCATCCGAAGACTGCACTGGCGCATTGGAGGCGATGCTGAATTTCATCGTCAGTGTCCACTCGCACCGAGAGGAGGCTCCCACGGTATGGGAAATGATCCACATAGTCCTGGGGCTCACCGTGGATCTTGGTCGGGGGGAGGGCAGTTTTGTGTTGAAGGTGCGGGTCGGTAGAGAACCTTTGTTTTCCGGATGTTTAGTCTGAGGCCCAGTCTCTCATACGCCTTGGTGAATGCATCGACGATGGTTTGTAGCTTAATCTCCGAGTGTGCGCACACACGGGCGTTGTCTGTGTACTGCAGCTCGATGACAGAGGTTGGGGTGGTCTTGGTTCTGGCCTGGAGGTGTCAGAGGTTGAAAAGTTTCCCACTTGTCTGGTAGGTTAGCTCCACTCCAGTGGGGAGCTTCAGGGTGACTGGGTGGAGTGTTGCCGTGAGGAAGATGGAGAAAAGTGTTGGTACGATGACTCAGCTCTGTTTGAACCCAGTTTGCACACGTATTGGGTCTGTGGTGGTTCCGTTGGTGAGGATCTCGATTTGCATGTCATCATGGAGCAGGCAGAGAATGATGAAGAATTTCTGCGAGCAGCCGAACTTGAGAAGGATGTTCCACAATCCCTCATGGTTGACAGAGTCGAAGGTCATTGCGCGATCGAGGAAGGTCATGTACAGAGGTTGATGCTGCTCCTTGCACTTTTCCTGGATTTGTTGCGCGCTGATTTGGGGCAGCACGGTAGCATGGTGGTTAGCATAAATGCTTCACAGCTCCAGGGTCCCAGGTTCGATTCCCGGCTGGGTCACTGTCTGTTGCCCTTAGTGTCCTAAAAAACATAAGGTTAATGGGGTTGGGGTTGTTGGGTTACGGGTATAGGGTGGATACGTGGGTTTGAGTAGGGTGATAATTGCTCGGCACAACATCGAGGGCCGAAGGGCCTGTTCTGTGCTGTACTGTTCTATGTTCTATGATGATGATGTCCATTGAGACTCTTGATGGGCTGAAGCCACACTGAGACTTACAGACGGGCACTACAGCCACTGGGAGGTGGTGGCTGAGGAGGATTCCTGAGATGACGTGGCAGAGAGTAGGGAAATCCCTCTGTAATTTTTGCAGTCCGACCTCCTTTCTTGGAAGATGGGCACAGTTTTTTAAATATAAATTTAGAGTACCCAATTCATTTTTTCCAATTATGGGGCAATTTAGCGTGGCCAATCCACCTAGCCTGCACATTTTTGGGTTGTGGGGGCGAGACCCACGCAGACATGGGGAGAATGTGCAAACTCCACACGGACAGTGACCCAGAACCGGGATTGAACCTGGGACCTCGGGGCCGCGAGGCTGCAGGGCTAACCCACTGCGCCACCGTGCTGCCCAAGATGGTCACAATTAAGGCATCTCTGAGATCACCCAGCATGCTCTCTGCCTTCCAGACAAGGGTGATGGGGTTGTGGATTCTGGATTTAAAAGTGACTCTCTGCTGCATTTTAATATGTCTGCCGGGATTCCATCTGCGCCAGAGGCCTTGTTGTTTTTCAGCTGTCAGGTGGCTTTTTCAAACACACGGTGAGCTGGGGTTGCGACTGACATGGTGGCGGGTAGCGTGTTGCGGGATGGAGTCGAAGGCACTTGCATCAAAGGCTTTGTCTTGGTTGAGAAGGTCCTCAATGTACTCTCTCCAGGGGGCGTTGACTGCCTCTCTGTCTTTGATGAGCGCCTCTCCGTTGTTTTTTAAATTTAGAGTACCCAATCACTTTTTTCCCAATTAAGGGGCAATTTAGTGTGGCCAATCCACCTACCCTGCACATCTTTGGGTTGTGGGGGCGAAACCCACGCAGACACGGGGAGAATGTGCAAAGCCTCTCCGTTTTTGGCTGTCAGTGGGGTGGGTCCCTTGGGTAGTCGGACTGTAGAAGGTTTTAATTGCATTGATGAAGCCTCGCTCGTCGTGGTTGTCGGTGGTTTACTGCGTCTCCTGCGCTCTTTCCACCCACCATCTGCTGTTTAGGTCACGAGTTCTTTCTCACACCTTGGCCTTCAGTTGCCTGGAAGTGTGTTTCCTCTCACTCCTCACTATTCACCTCAAATATTCCCTGTGGGAGGGAATGCAACATTCTAATCACACTCTGGAAAAATACATTGTTTTCTGAATTCCCTGATGAATTTATTATCTTACATCACAGGACCCAGGATTTGCACTATCCTTCTGATACAGGAACTGACAGGAAAGATTGAACTAACTGGAGCTCTTTTCTCCAGGAGAGAGGCAACTCAGGCATAAACTAATAGAGGTCTTTGAAATTGTAACGGGGTTTGATGATGTGGATAAGGAAAATAGATGTTTCCATTTGTGAAGAATACAAAACTTCAGTGATGAATGTAAGTGATGTTGGTTGAGGACAAATATTGGGCAGGACACTAGCCACCTGAGCTTCTTCACACAATGCCATTTACCTCCATCGGAGAGGGTAATTAGGGCCCTGGTTTAACATCCTCATCCAAAAGACGGTGCCTGCAACTGTGCAGTACTCCTTCAGTACTGCACTAAAGTGTCAGCCTTGATTATGTGCTCAAATCTCTGGAGTGAATATTGAGTTCACTACCTTCTGATTCAAATAAGGGTGTTACCACAGAATCATGGCTGCACCTTCATAGGCTAAAGTGCATGTTGCAGAGCAACAGTGTTTTCCTAGGCGCCCTGCATTGCAGATGCTGCCATCGCATTCATGCACCCAATGATCGAGGAGTCTCAAAACTCTTCTGCATGGGCCCAATGCATGAATCATGAAACTATTGAATGGTTACAGTGCAGGGCGACACGGTGGCGCAGTAGCTAGCACTGCTGCCTCATGCCGTTGAGGACCAGGTTTCGATCCCAGCTCTGGGTCACTGTCCGTGTGGAGTTTTCACATTCTCAACGTGCCTGCGTATGGGTGTCACCCCCACAACCCAAAGATGTTCAGGGTAGGTGGATTGGCCACGCTAAATTGCCCCTTAATTGGAAACATTTTTTTTTAAAGAAAGAATGGTTACAGTGCGAAGAAAGCCATTTGACCCATCAAACCTGAGTCAGAATGAATTACTGGAGGTATTTTAATTTAAAGATTTTGGAAGTTGCCTATTCGTACATAGGGATCAACGGTCCGAGTTATAGGATAATATTTTCTCACAGTCAAGAGGGCCAAATTTAAAACAAAATAGCAACCACACGGCAGCAGTGAGGAGCGTTCACTTTGCGATGGATCACAAACAACACCCACTGTGGGAGACAAAGACACGTCGAAATATACAGCAGAAAAGTTTCACAAGGATCAGCTGTATTGCCAATTCCGAAAATTACAATAATTTACTTCTAAAACATTGCCCCGCGATCTTAGACATGAAAGCAATTTCTGCTGAGGTCAATGCAACGTGATATAATTGCTGCAAATATGCAGTGGCAGTCATTATTTGAGCTCATCTGACATGCCACAGCAGTGACACACAGACTGAATGCCTGGATTTGGAAACAAGGCATTAAGAACGTGACCTGGGAACGTTTTTGCAAAACAACTGGAATACTGTCTATGTTGCTAACCCTTTTCACTAGATTGTGTAAAATGCTCTCAGACCATCTCTCAAGTTCGGGCACAAATGAAGTTTTGAAAGAAATAACACCTCGTCGCCGTTGAACACACTGAATCATCTTCTCACCTTGATTGAATTTTACACGTTTGGAAGTTGCAATGCATGTCATAAGGTTTCTTCTAAATCTGGAGCACTGCCAAGAGGGACCAATCATCCAAACTAATCTAAAGTTTAAAAACATCATGCATTTCTTTGCACTCTGCCGATCAAAACAAAGATCAATCTGACCACTGCAAATCGCAATGAAAAATTAACTCCCTGGTTCATTCCACATTTGCTTTCTTACTCAATAAGAGTTTACTCCATTCTGTACTTTTCTTTCAGATTTTCCCACCTGCTGTTTTACAGAATCATAAAGTAATACAGCACGGTAGAGTCCCTTCGGCCCATCGAGCCTGCACTGACCCATGAAAAACACCTGACCTGCCTATTTGATCCCATTTGCCAGCACTTGACCCATAACCTTGAACGTTATGATGCGCCAAGTGCTTACCCAGGTTTAGGCAGCACAGTGGCGCAGTGGTTAGCACTCCTGCCTCAGGGCACCATCAGCTTCAGGCAGCACAGTGGTGCAGTGGTTAGCACTGCTGCCTCACTGCACCGAAGCCCCAGGTTCTTCGATCCCGGCTCTGGGTCACTGCCCATGTGAAGTTTGCACATTCTCCCTGTGTTTGCGTGGGTTTCGACCCCACAGCCCAAAGATGTGCAGCGTAGGTGGATTGACCACGCTAAATTGCCACTTAATTGGAAAAAATGAATTGGACACTTTAAATTTATCAAATAAAAAGTGCACGTCCAGGTACTTAAAAAAAAATTTAGATAACCCAATAATTTTTTCCAATTAAAGGGCAATTTAATGTGGCCAATCCACCTACTCTGCACATTTTTGGGTTGGGGGTGTGTAGCCACCTAAGATGGACACTGGGCCAAATGCTAAGGCTGCAGGGAGAAAACAGTCTTAGCCAGGACAAGCAGTTTGCAGAAGGCTAATTAGCATTCTGCACGTACAAAACCAGTTTATGGCCAGGTGCAGGATCTCAGCTTAAGGTGTAAATGGCAACAACGATTTGCATAGTAATGAGGTGATCAAGATCCAGGCCAGCACAATAGAAACATTTAGATATGAATGGATACTTTTGAGAGAGGCCCAGACGAAACGGCACCATAAGTATCCATCACAAAGACCCAAAGAGACCGCCCCACCCAACGAGAAGAGACCCTCAGATTGGGGGATTTGTAAAATATCGATTGGGAAAAGACCCAATCGATACATGACAGGTAAAGGCCCGCCCCGAAGAGGCACGGACTTTGGGGGACCTATAAAGATAGACCCCGCACATGGTTCTGTCTGTTGACTCCGGCCCAGATCTGCTGTTGCATCCTGACTCCGACTCCAGCCTCCAGATCCTGTCTTTCATCACCGGCCGTTGAGCACCAGCCATCGTTCAGTAAGTGCCAAAACGACGCTCGCTACGTGACCCCGGCATTGCTTATACTCTAGCCGACTATTAGAGAACAGAAGGTGCAGTCCAGAAAGGAACAAAGGCCTTGTCCCCTGACCTTGCTGGTTCCTACTTAGATAAGTATTTAGTCGTTTAATAGTAGAAATAAGTATTAGTCTTTAGCGTATGCATGCGTATTTATTATATTGGTTATAATAAATATCAATCGTTTGAACTTACTAATCGGTGTACAGTTTTATTACTTTGAACCTGACCTTGATATACTTGTGAGGTGTCTAAATACGGCACCTGGCGACTCCGAGCAGAAATTACATACACAGAGCTGTAGTAGTGTTAAGCACACGGCCTTTAAACGGAGGCGTGTTAATACACTCCAATAAACGCGTAATACACTCAAGTAAAACGTGCAACAGGTGTGAGACCCACGCAGACACGGGAAAATGTGCAAACTCCACACGGACATTGATCCAGTGCCGCGATCGAACCCGGGTCTTCAGTGCCGCAAGGCGACAGTGCCAACCACTGCACCGTCTTCATTTACACCAACACAGTGATTGAAACTTTTCTATTATAGTGAGGCATTGGAGAGGAGGTGACAGCTTCATAGCTAGACCTTATGCTAGCCATAAGGAGAAGCAGAAATCTGGAGAATTTGATTTGGAACTGAGTTGTACACCAAACAACTGCATCCAGGGAAAGTTAACATGTTCATGGGATGTGGGCGTCGCTGGCTGGGGCCAGCATTTATTGCCCATTCCTGAGGGCATTTAAGAGTCAACCCACATTGCTGTGGGTCTGGAGTCACATGTAGACCAGTCCAGGTAAGGACGACAGGTTTCTTTCCTTAAGGAAGATTAATGAACCAGAACAGTTTTTTTCGACAATCAACAATGGTTTCATGGTCACCTTTAGATTTTTAATTCCAGATTTTTATTGAGTTCGAATTTCACCATCATGGGATTCGAACCGCAGCCAGAAGTCATGATCTGGGTCTCTGGATTACAAGTCGAGCGACAATACCACTATGCCACTGGCTCCCCATAATGATGAGGAGGACGGTGACTGAAGTGTCTTCTTTCAGCGAGTTGTTAAATTATCCACCACTGTTCACAACTGGGTGTGGCAGGACTGCAGAGCCTAGATCTGAACCCCCCCCCAGGATCCTCCCCGCACTCCCGGGACGATGAGGCCTACTTTGCCTCTTTGAGCCCACTGTCAGCAGAGCCCGATCTCGGGGCGGAAGCGGATGGGGGACTGTCACTTCCTAGCCGAGCATCAATGGGCCACTGATGGAGGCTCTTCCTCAACGTTGACTTCTGGCTGAGAGGTAGTTACCCCAGTCTCCATTTCTGAGCTCGTGTCTTCTTCCTCTTGGGTTTGACATGGGTTGAGACCCCCGCTTGGAGGTAGTTTCAAAGATATTGAGGACGTCGCCCCACCCGGAGTAATTTTCTTAGTAGAGGCTTCTCTGCTCCTGAGATGGTCCACATTTTTTTTACGGTCCTCTCCCAGGTCTTGACCTTGCGTGGCACGGAGCCAGTCTTTTCCACTCCAACTTCTGGGATCCAAGGGGATCCATCTCTGAAATGACGAACATAGGCAGACTCTCCCAGCCTGAAGGTCCTGTCGGGTCCTCGGGTATGACTCCATTTCCCCACTTTGGTTGGAAAACAATAGAATGAATCTGGTTCGGAGGTGTTGGCCCCATCAGCAATTCCACTGGCCCAATCCCCGCCGGAGTGTGTGACATGTTCCTGTCATTGAAGAGGAACCGACTAAATTTGGTGTCAGCGAGCCGGTATTCCGTTTCTTTATGCCGCTTTTAAATGTTTGGACCGCCCATTCCACCAGGCCATTAGAGGATGGGTGGTATGGCACCATTCGCATGTGTCTCATCCTGTTGGATTTTGTGAATGCCTGGAATTCTCTGCTGGTAAAGGGGGTCCCGTTGTCGGACATGAGGACCTCTGGTGTCCCCTCGCCTAGCGAGGCCGACGGTGGGAGCTTCTGGTTTTCCTGACACGGTGGCCACTGTTTTACCAAATGTTCAATGTCGAAGTCAAGCCTGGGCTACCAGACATAGCTCCGTGCGAGCATCTTCATTTTGGAGGCTCCAGGATGACCACTATGTAGCCCCCTTGAAGATTGGGCACTTGCCTGGGTGAAGGACGACCACTTGGGCTCCCCAAAGGATGATGCCATCTTCCACGCTGAGTTCCAGGCATTGAGACAGGAAGGACTGTCGGTCCTCCAGCGGTTGTTCTTCAATTCCACCACTTGGAATCAGATAGCGTAGTTTTTCCAACCTGCGGTCTTTCTGGGTCTATGTCTGGATATGCTTGACAGATACGGTGTCCATGAAGTCTAAAATCATGATACCTTTGTCCATTACTGGCAGAGAGGGGGGAGGGTGCAAACTCGTGGGCAGTAGTAGGTGACTCAGGATGTTGCCATGGGCTATGTGCGTTCCCGGTGATCCTCGAAGGAGCACTCATAGATGCTGACAATAGTGCCCAGCGTTGGATCTGAGCCAAGGCAATGGGAGGGAGTGCTTTGTCCTCCTCAGAAAGGCCCAGTGGTTTATGGTCCGTGATTGTCATAAAGTTCGAAATGTCCTCCCCTCCGAATATCACAGCCAGGCCCGATTTGCACATGGTGTCGTTCCACATCTGCCAGGGTTTGAGTCGCACATGCGATCGGTCACTTGGTGCCCTTGTCCCATTGATGGGAGAGGAAAGCCCCTACTCCGTACAGAGAGACATCACATGTTGTAACCAGCGGTCCTGTGGGATTGTAGTGTGCCAAGATGTTGGGACGACGGAAACTTGCTTCACTTTTGTGAACGTTTCCTCCTGTCGCGCCTGCCACACCCACTTTTGGTTCTTCTTTAACAATGCACGCAGGGGTGCCAATCAGGTGGTTAGGTTGGGGATAGATTTCCCGTAATAGTTGATGAGGCCGAGGAATAGCTTCAACTTTGCTGTGTTTCGCGGGGTCGGTGCCCCTTCTATGGATTTTACTTTGTCCTCTACATGGTGCAGGCCATCTTTATCGATGCAGCATCCGAAGTATGTTACCTTGCCCGCCTGAAAGACATGCTTTTCCCGATTGAGGCGGACGCCCGGTCGGAGAATTGCCGTAGGACTTCCTTCAAGTTTACCAGGTGTTCTTTTTTGGTGGCTCCTGTGATTAATGCACCACCCAGGTACACCATCCCCCTAGGCAATCCTTGAAGGGTATATTCCATTATGTGCTGGAAAGTGATAGACAGCAATGAGAATCCAAAAGGTTGGTGGGTGTATTCATATAACCCCTTATGGGTGTTGAGGTGACATATTTCCTGGATGCTGTATCAAGCTCCAGCTGAGGGCATGCATGGCTCATGTCCAGCTTGGTAAACGTGTGGCCTCCAGAGAGTTTTGCATACAGGTCTTTGATGCTTGGCCTGGTGTACCGATCAAGGCGGGAGGCTGTATTGACAGTTCATGTATAGTTTCCACAAAGGCAGACCAACCTGTCAGGCTTTAGGACTGGAACTACTAGCACAGCCCATTCCGCAAATTGTACCAGGCATGTCTGGACAGGGATCTTCCGCTTCCCAAGTTTGGCTCTACCTTGGTGACTAAGGCATAGGGGACTGGTTGGGTACTATTGGATTGACCAATTAGAGGGGTCCTTTAAGAAATCAACTAAATCTATATTGGAGAATAAAATGACTCTTGAAAAATAATAAGTCTGCAGAAGTATAATCGACTTATAAAAAATGAATGAACGATTGAACTCTGACCATGACTGTCAATAGGTACTGACAATGTTCCAAAAGATGTACTGTATAAGTATACTTAAAGAAGCGGTACAAAGGCACATTCAGCAGAATTGCAACAACTTAGTAACACAGTAAGGCTAGGCCAGACATGGCGCAAAGACTTTGACCGTGAGAGAAAATACATGGGAAACTGTCCTGTGTCAGGGAAACACTAATTAATTTGGAGTAAGTGATTAATGTCTAATTAACCAATCAGCTGTTAAGTGACCTTTCTGAACAAATTAGGGAGGGGGGCCTCAGCTGAGAATTAGAACCATTGAGAGTAAATAAGGGGCTAAACCATAGATAAGGATTTCCTTAAGCACATGATCGTATGATTGATTATTAGGAGAATTGTAACCTTCCGAAATTCTTGAAGCATCCGCAGAAATTATTTATGTGACGTATTTTCTTTCCCTTTTTCTTATGCTAAAATTTCAAAGATCTTTCGTTGTAGTCTGACAAGTTTATGTATCATTTTGATCTACGTTTTGAATAAATCGTTATGCAAATGTATTGGGTAAATTATTGAAAAAATAAGAGAGTGTATTTTGGATACCTCTTCAACCGGACTGAGTACCTTACTTTTGCAATAAAAATAAGAAGGTCTTACAGGCTCTGAAGTACTTAGGTAGGGCCTCTGGATCGATGTACATTTTTGTCCTTGCTCCTTTGATTTTGCTGAGGCCATCCTGAAATACCTCGGGTATTTGCCGATTAATTCGTATGGGCCACCTGTTGACACTTTGAAAATTTGCTGCCAGTCCAATTGGATTTTTTGCACCAGTCTCTGCGCAGGAGACAGGGTCCTGGTCCTTGTACGACTATGAGGGCGAGTCGGACCGTCTGTTGCCCATGGGTGACCAGGGTCACGGTGGTTCCTAGAATTCATAGATGCTCCCCCGTGTACGTGGCCAGCCTGGCACTGGTGTCTCGCAGGCCATGGGGCTGATGTCCGCTCGGAGGCGCCTGAAGGTCTGTTCTATAATGGAGACAGCAGCTCCTGTGTCCACTTCCATTTCCAAGGGGTGGCCATTGACCTGGAGTTTAATTTTGATAGGAGCACCTTTGAGGATGGTGATGCAGTTCAGCTGCATCAGTTCACCCTGTTCGGGCTGGTTGTTTTTTCAAGGCTTGGGCCGGAGGTGGATTTGGCTTCCGGCCCAAGTGGTACCCGAACTGACAATTCTGGCCCTCTTGGCATGGGCGTACCCATCGCCACAGATGCAGTACTCTTGCGACTGTTCCCCGAAGTCCTCTGGGGAAGCTTCCCTAACATTTCTGGAGTTTCATGGCTGTCAAACCCATATCCTTGCATGCAGTGGCTAAGTGGTGAACAGGAAGTGGGTAGGGTATGGAAGGACCTTCTATGGAGAGCCCGGTTTGCCCACATGAGATGCATCCGATGTTGAGCACACTACAGTCCTTTGAGCCTTGAAGTTCCTGGGCCCTTTCTTGACATTTCCCAGGGACAGTGCCAGTTCAACATCACAATGTTGTTTATCCCACATACCAGTCGATCCCTTGGCATCTCCAGTAGGGATGACCCAGATTCAGTGTTCCGCCAGATCCTGAGCCTGGTCAGGAACTCCATTATGGGTTGTCCAGGGATTCTTCTGGCCGTATTAAACCTGTAGCTCTGGAGAATTACCAATGGTCTTGGGTTGTACTGGTTTGCCACTAGTTCTTCCAGATCATTCAAAGTATTTGAGTCCAGGGCTGCTGGGTATGGCACTCTTAATGATGCAAAACATTAGGGCTCCACAAGCAGTCGAAAGGATTACCTTTTGTTGGTTGTCACCTTCTATGCCATTCGCATGAAAGAAATAACGCATTCTTTCAGCCGCATTATACGACTTGAGTTTCCCAAATAGTGGCATTCCCGAGTTCTCTTTGTTCGTTTCTTTACCGGAGTTGTTTTTTTCTTAAAATCAGGCTGTCCAGGCTCCCATTGTTGCTCCTCATCGCCAGTGTAGCGATCCGGGAGATATGAAGATTTAAGCAGATTTATACTAAATTCAAAAGTAAAGCCACACCTGTGATGCACAACACAAGTGTCCGAGCCTGGAATTAACGGAACACCCGGTCTGGGATGGTAGCGAGTACCCACTGGGCCGGCCAATACCATAGGATCTCGTTCTCAACAAGCCCTGTGGGAAGATTGATGGGCGATTCCCCAAGGTCCTCCTGAGAGTTATCACACCCTCCTGCACTCTTCATTGAACCTGGGTTGACCACCTGGCTTGATGGTAATGGTCGATTAGGGGATATGTTGATCCCTGAGATTACAGGGTGTGGTCGAGTACAATTCTGCTGCTGCAGGTACCCACAGTGCCTCAAGGATGCCCCAGTCCGGAGTTGCTAGATTTATATGAAATCTATCGCATTTTAGCACAGTGGTAGTGCCACACAACACGGTGGAGGGTATCCTCAATGTGAAGATGGGACTTTGTCTCCACAGGGTCTGCACAGTGGTCACTCCTCCCGATACTGTCATGGACAGATGCATCTATGGCAGGCAGGTTGGTGAGGATGACTAAGTTAGTTTTTCCCTCTTGTTGGTTCCCTCACCAACTGTCGCAAACTTGGTTTGGCAACTATGTACCTTCAGGATTTATACTTCAAATAATAAGGTAAATTTCACTTTAACTTCTGATTTAATAAAGTCTTACGAATCATCAGTATCCATGTCACTCCGCACACAAATGTGGCACGAGATAGCTACACAGTTCCATCGTATGCTATTCTTTATTTACACAGAGTAGGTCAGGAGACATCAGAAAACATCTTTCAACTTAAGAGTTTCATGGGTATGATTATCGTTGGCAAGGCACATTTCCATGAACCATTTCTTCCGCAGGTCACGACAATCCTGATTGTGTAGCATTCCAGATCCTCTTCAACCGATCAACCAGTAACACCCCAGTTCCCAGTTAATCTCTTCTGGGAAAACACCCAGCTCTTCAGCATCTCTGGTCTATTCACACATCTATCCAAATTTTAACCCCTTTTAGCCAGCTTGCACATTACTTCCAAGAACTACTGTCTCCTTTTCTGCCAAAATTTTCTCGTGACCTTTTTGCCACTCTCCCATCCCACCCCTGACCTGTCCTCAACGTTATGTGCGACAGGCAAGGCCTAGGTCAGCCTGCCAAACTGAAGCCCTTAACTGTCCAATTATTAGACACTTAAGGGCTGCTTTCCACCCACTTTGAGGCCTTAACCAGCCCCTAAAATGCCCTCAATTTTGAAGCTGGTGCTCAATGGCTTAAGAATGCCCAGCAGATGAAATGAAAAATGAAAATGAAAATCGCTTATTGTCACAAGTAGGCTTCAACGAAGTTACTGTGAAAAGCCCCTAGTCACCACATTCTGGCGCCTGTCCGGGGAGGCTGGTACGGGAATCGAACCTTGCTGCTGGCCTGCTTGGTCTGCTTTAAAAGCCAGTGATTTAGCTCAGTGAACTAAACCAGCCCCTGGTTTATCCCTGCTTGGGCCTCGGAGGAAAGGGAAGGTCCCCTTTTTAACATTGGGCACCCACCTGGGGCTGGTTTAGCACAGGGCTAAATCGCTGGCTTTTAAAGCAGACCCAGGCAGGCCAGCAGCACGGTTCAATTCCCGTAGCAGCCTCCCCAAACAGGCGCCGGAATGTGGTGACTAGGGGCTTTTCACAGTAACTTCATTTGAAGCCCACTTGTGACAATAAGCGATTTTCATTTTCATTTCACCTCAAGGTCTGTCCCCTGTTGGTGATACTGCCACACAACACTGGCCTCTCTATCAAGAACTCCACTCCCCCCACTCCCTTAGGCTTGACCTTCTTTGCCACCTGCATTTACCTGGACTTGGACTCTGGGACTTTAAAATCAGTGGACCGCGTGCATTTATGTAGCATCCTTTATGGTGGCAGGCTCTCCCAAACCACTTTCCAACCGAATCAGAAAAAAAGTCACTGCCCTACTGTATGGCTCGGTCTGCAGAAAACACAGCACGTTTCCACCAAGAGCAATGTGATGATGACCAGATAATGGTTGGGATTTACCAGCCTTTCCCGCCTTCGGATCCTGCGGACCGCGGGTTTCCTGACAGTGGGTAATGCATACAACGGAAAACCCCATTGACAGCTGCAGAACCAAAGACTCTGCTGCCATGAAACACGTCACGTGTGTGTGTCTGTGGGGGGGGGGGGGGGGGGGGGGGCTTGAGGAATAAATACTAATCAAAATATTGCAGAGATTTCCCATGCTTTTGTTCAAAGTAGTGCCCCGTGATTGTTCACGCCTGCCTGAGGGAGTAGACAGGGTCTCGGTTTGGCATCTCATCCAGAAAAGGGCACGTCCAGCAGGGTAGCACTCCCTCAAGTGCTCCACGAGTGACAACGTAGATACCTGCATTTGAGTCCCTGAACTAGAATTAGGTCAGCAGCAAACCCATTCTTGCATTTTGAAACCAGAAGACGGCATCCCTGATAGTACAATGTTGCTTCGCTCGGGGCTAATGGACTTGCAAAACTCAGCTTTAATATGTGGTTAGCACTGTTGCCCCAGGGTCCCAGGTTCGATTCCCGGCTTGGGCCACTGTCTGTGCGGAGTCTGCACATTCTCCCCATGTCTGCGTGGGTCTCCTCCGGGTGCTCCGGTTTCCTCCCACAAGTCCCGAAATACGTGCTGTCAGGTGAATTGGACATTCTGAATTCTCCCTCTGTGTACCCGAACAGGCGCCGGAGTGTGGCGACTGGGGGATTTTCACAGTAACTTTATTGCAGTATTAATGTAAGCCTACTTGAGACACTAATGAAGATTATGTGGAGTCTGCACGTCCTCCCCGTGTCTGCGTGGGTTTCCTCCGGGTGCTCCGGTTTCCTCCCACAGTCCAGGGATGTGCGGGTTAGGTGGATTGGCCATGATAAATTGCCCGTAGTGTCCTAAAAAGTAAGGTTAGGGGGGGTTGTTGGGTTACGGGTATAGGGTGGATACGTGGGTTTGAGTAGGGTGATCATTGCTCGGCACAACATCGAGGGCCGAAGGGCCTGTTCTGTGCTGTACTGTTCTATGTTCTATTATTTTAAGGTTTGTGTGATGTGTTTTTTTGTAACTTACTTCTGTATCTTAAAATGTCTGTGTTTTTTATTACTAAATCCATGTTAAATTCAAGTTCCACGACTCAGCTGTACATTGCTGCCCAAAGTTAAAAAGCGCTTTAAGTACACTGTTTTACATTGACTGGAACAGAATCATACATACTTACTATGCAAGGTCCAATTTAACAAATTCAGATAATTAGGAAATTAGCCTCAATCAGAAGCAGTTAAATAAATTGGCAAACTTGAACCCTTTGACATCATGCTCATTGCTGGCTCAAATACACAATGATTCATTGCTAACATCGCAGAGTCAGACCCTGATAAATTAATCGGCAAGCCTCCCTTTTATCAAATTCAGCAAATACCTTTAACCATAGTAGGGTAGAGGTTATTCTCTGCTGGATAAGCAGTAACCTCTATTACACTTTTTTGAAGCCATGATTTTAAGCAATATTAAACTAGAAGGGTCATATTGGATTCTTGGGGAGTTTAACAGGGTAGATGCTGAGAGGTTGTTTCCCCTTGTGGGAGAGTCTAGGAGCAGAGGATATAATCTCAGCGTAAGGGGTCGCCCATTTAAGATAGAAATTAGGAGGAATTTCTTCTTTCAGAGGGTAGTGAATCTGTGGAATTCTTCACCACAGAGAGCTGTAGAAGCTGGGCCGTTAAGTATGTTCAAACCGGAGATAGACAGATTTTTAATCAGTAAGCGAATCAAGGTTTGGGGGCTAAGGTGGGAAAGTGGAGTTGAGGATTATCACATCAGATCGGTCATGATCTCATTGTTTGGTGGGGCAGGCTCAATGGGCTGAATGGCCTACTTCTGCTCCTATGTCCTCTGACTGTATGGTCATACAAGATTTTATTCTAAAATTTAGTGAATTTGACCAAGCAACTATTTGTCTGCAAATCTGTCCTTTTCTGAAATAAATCCTCCGCCGTAGAGTGTTAGCTTGTAGGATATTTACAGTATTTTGCACTGATCACGAGAACAAAAGAGTACCGATCTCATTGTTTTAGATCAACGCAAATATCTATCACTCCCAGAATTTACCAAAGTATCTCATTTTTGTTTTGCTCTGGGCTGTAAGATGCGTCGTAGCTCTATGTGTAAAATGTACGTAGAAATGTGACTACAGCTTCACCAATTTTGAATGTTCATAATACACCAGCCAGCCAAGGTTTCTGGGGTCACAGGTAAAGTGAACAGAATATCAGAACAGACTGTAGTCCTGTTGCCAGGGATATGCAAGATTAACCAATTGTTCAATATTAGAAAAAGTTCACATTTCTTAACTCATATTGAACATGTTCACTCTTTGGTGAATAATCGGATTTTGAAAATCGACAGTTCCGTGATTCCAGAAACGAGTTCAATTTTCTAAAGGACGATTGAGACTAGAGTTCACCCCAAAGTAAACATCTGCTTAAAACCGGTCAGAAAATTAACTTCAGAAAAGATGTCTTCATGTTACACGATTAAAAGCACATCCTGTTTCATCAATTACCCGCTTCCCTCCATTCGCGAAGAATTGAAGAGTAAGATTCCTGTCCCCAAACAGGCTCTACGCACCCCCCTTCCCCACTGTCATCCCAAACCCCTTACTCGAAACAAAAACAAATCAGGAAGTTATTCCTGTGTCCACTTTGGTTGAGGAAAGGTTTTCCTTATTTTCTTGGTCAATTGGCCACTGTACTTTTCTCTGACTGAATGCAGTCTTTACGATCCAATGTAGCTCAGCATCCTGGTGGCTGGAACTTAACCCGACTCATTGGATCACACATCCATAGCAACATGGGAAGCGGGTTCCTGCATGAAGCGTTCACAAAACAATTTGTGCTCCTTGACTAGCAGCTAGATTCCCCTTTGCAACATCTCTTTTTCAAAGCCCAATGCTGTTGTCCACCTCCAATGCTGATAGTCCAGCTCCAACGCTGATAGTCCAGCTCCATTGATTACTTTGAGTTCTGTCTCCTCACCACGCAGTGAGGGGCTTTCAGAAGTGAGTTTATAGTAAGGTAAAACAGAAGCATTTCAGCCCCGTTCATCTGACCCAAGAAAGCCCAGGCAACTCATTTAGTATTTCTATTAATGAATATGATATATTCTATGGTAGATCCTGTTTAACTTTCCGGGGATTGAGTTTACATGCCCCCGTGGGTATGTTTTTGCTGGGGGAGGCGCAGGGGCATGCAAAACAGGTCAGATGGCTACTTCCTACAGTCCCAGCAGTGCCCACAACTGAGCTCTGGTGCTGCCAGGAATGGTGGAACTGCCAGCCAATCTGATTGTTTGGCAGCCTGAGGGCTATGCTTCCTCCCACTGAGGGGCAGAATTGGCACTGTTAAACAATTTAGCTGCCCCCAGCATGGTATGGCTGCTGGGCACGTTTCCTCCGTGCACATCAGCTTCTGGCTGACTCTCCTCGGAATGCTGGCTGCGTTACAGATGCACCTTCCTTGGCCGTCAAGTCCTGGGGTGGGACTCAAACGTGGAGCTTCTAGCTCAGAGGTAGGGACACGTACCCACTGCGCCACAAGACCCCCTGAAACCCGAGTGCTGTATCATTATCTGGGGCTGGTTTAGCTCACTGAGCTAAATCACTGGCTTTGAAAGCAGAACAAGCAGACCAGCAGCACGGTTCGATTCCCGTACCAGCCTCCCCGGACAGGCGCCGGAATGTGGCGACTAGGAGCTTTTCACAGTAACTTCATTGAAGCCTACTCGTGACAATAAGCGATTTTCATTTCATTTCATTACCCATCAACACAAATACCATCATTTTTGGAGAATCCCAGTGCAGAGATATTTCTGTTCAGTCCCAGGGTAACAATGAATCCCAGAATTCAAATTCATTTACACTTGGAAAAATGCATTTGTAAATGACAGAACTGTTAAAGGCAAACATTGTGTGGTAAACATGATTCAGTTCTTTGAAAGCACGACGGGGAGGGTTGACGAAGATAGTGTGGTTGATCTTGTGTATAGGGACTTTCAATGGGCATTTGATGAAGTGTTAGACAATGGACTTGTTAGCAGATCTAAATTCCATGGGATTAAAAGGCCCATGGAAGTGGAAATGGTTAACGGAGAGAAAGCAAAGAACAGTGCAGAAGAATTGTTGGTCAGGACATTAATTTTTTTTTTATAAATTTAGATTACCCAATTATTTTTTCTATTAAGGGGCAATTTAGCGTGGCCAATCCACCTACTCTGCACATTTTTGGGTTGTGGGGGCGAAACCCACGCAGACACGGGGAGAATGTGCAAACTCCACTCGGACAGTGACCCAGAGCCGGGATCGAACCTGGGACCTCAGCACCGTGAGGCGGTTGTGCTAACCACTAGGCCACCGTGCTGCCCTCGGTCAGGCCATTATATCAGGAACATTCACAAAAGGAGTCAGTTGGTTTTGTGCATTTGGGAACAATAGTCAGGAAGGGAATAAAAAAGTGGAACTCAGACTGGCATAGAAATACATCCAATGTTATTTTGTTTATGTACAGCACACAAATTAAATTAACCGTTGGTCTTAAGTGGACACCTTAAATATCTGTTCTTACCTTCATATTACCATTCTAACAAACTCCAGATTCAGGATCAGTATAGTGTGCTTACAAAAACAAAGTCACTAATCTCCATTTAATGCATGTCAATCTGCCGTTTGGTATCACTACCCGGGTTCCGTTCCTCGCCGACCCATTCAACTCCCAATAGTCAGTCTTCGTATACAACGCACTAATCAGTGTTGCTTGCTCCCGGGGTACTTGTTGTTGAAGAGGCTGATGCCAGCTTTGGAGGCCGTCTTTTTCACTTTGTCCAGGGTGGTCTTTTTAATGGCGGCAGGGGAAACGGTTTCTTGGTCAGCCAGGCACTGCAGCTCCCTAAACAGTCAGAAAGGCAGAGACTTGTGTACAAAGTGCAAGAGCAGGCGAAGAAACAAGTGGAGTACATTCCCACGGCGCGCAGGTGAATGTTTTCCCTACAACAACAGAGTCCGACAATCGCTTTATCTGATGCACTCATCATCTCAAAAAACACAAGCCGCCATCAGAACAAGTGACCAAACGGTGGCTCAATGCAGTAATCTGTGCTCACTTTCCACAACCAATATTAAATCTAGACGGTTGTCTATTGTTGTTAGTGATGGGTGATGGAGATAAAGAGAGTGAGGGAGCTGGTAACACAGGCTAGACACAGGTATTTCTCCTAATTAGCCTAGTAAAGCAGACAATCTTAGGTGAAAGAGGCTATCGTGCTGAGAATTATTTCATTTTTTAACTAAAAGTTACATAAATTATATACTGTTGTTAAGCACAGTGGGTAGCTTTCCTCTGGGTGCTCCAGTTTCCTCCCACAAGTCCCGAAAGACGTGCAGTTAGGTGAATTGGACATTCTGAATTCTCCCTCTGCATACCCGAACAGGCGCCGGAATGTGGCGATTATGGGCTTTTCACAGTAACTTCATTGCAGTGTTAATGTTACCTACTTGTGACAATAAAGATTATTATTATTATTATAAATGACACAACTGCAGCAGAGTTTTAAAAAAAATTTAGAGTACCCAATTATTTTCTTTTCCAATTAATGGACAATTTAGCATGGCCAAGTCACCTACCCTGCACATCTTTGGGTTGTGGGGGCGAAACCCACGCAAACACGGGGAGAATGTGCAAACTCCACACGGCCAGGGACCCGGGGCCGGGATCGAACCTGGGACCTCAGCGCCGTACGGCAGCAATGCCAACCACTGCGCCACCGTACCGCCCCTCCAACTGAAGCAGTTAACAGCTTCCTCCTCGGCCTTCGTTAGACTTCGAAAACATTTGGTAGACGACATCCTCAGCTGTATGAACGAGAGCATCTGACTCCCACAGGTTGAATGCAAAATCCATGCCAAGGCTAAATGTTATTGGTATCTAGTTGGCAAGCTCACAGGAAGAACAAAGGCTGATTTAGAGTTGAGTGGGGGGGTAAGGAGACACCCACTCATACTGAGAGACACGCACCTCGTTCTTACACACGAAGCCTCGACAGCATTGATGAGCAGACTGCGGAAGCCCCCACTTTCCAGGAAGTGTATGGCATGGATCGTTGCACCGCCTGGCGAACACACGTTATCCTTCAGTTGTCCAGGGTGTTGCTCGGACTCCAGCAACATCTTAGCAGCTCCCTGTCAAAAGGAAACGACAAAATACACCTGATGACCGCGCAAAACCCTCAGTGATTTCGAGAAAAACCCACAGCACATTTTAAAATTTGACAATCTAAGTGCTAAAATTGCCGTCAATGTTTGGGTGAGGCAATTTGTAACTCATCTGGATGGACAGGTCCCAGCCTTCCATTCCAAAGGATCCTATTTAATGGGAGGTTTAAGTTCACCAAACCAGGGCTTGTCCAACATGTGGCCAGCGAGCCACTCCACCTGACTGTCTACTGGTGTGAGTCAGTGAGAGAATGTGTGCGGAACTGAGAGGGAGTGAGAGTGAGTGAGAGGGTGTGTGTGTGTTGGGAGTGAAAGAGAGAGGGAGGAGTTTGCCTCACCCCCTGTCTTAGGATTCACACTAATCCTCACCCCCATACACCGACACGCTCACACCAACTCACACAATGAGTGGGTGAATAAGTACTCGGAGAGCGAGCCGGTGAAAACACAATTTGATCCTCTCACACATAAATGGTGATCATTATTAATTGCGGAATATTTTAAACCATCAATTTATCGCTTTGATGTTGCTTTATTTTCGTCCATCAACTTTTTTCTTTTCTTTATACCCCAACACTTTATTGGGATTCGTGTTTAATGTTGCCGAAACTCATCATTTCAAAATTTGCTCATTGGGCCCTGGAGTGGGAAACAAATTGGAAATATGGCCTGGTGCAAGTAAAGGTTGGACGAGCCTGCGCTAAAGTAATGCAGTGGCTTTACCGGAACAGCTCTCCAGCATCAATAAACTAACACTAACCAGATGTATTGTAGGTTAGAGAGAAGACACAGTTTACTGACCAGCAAGGCTTGAGCACCAAGTCGAACAGCCAATCTACGAGTGAGACCCATCTTCACCCCACCATCTGCCAGGGCATCTATAGCTGTGAAAGCCTGGAAATAATCATCAAGGTTACTCTTCCTTGTCTGAAGGAACATGCAAACATAAGACCATAAGACATAGGAGTGGAAGTAAGGCCATTCGGCCCATCGAGTCCACTCCACCATTCAATCATGGTTGATTTCAACTCCATTTACCCGCTCTCTCCCCATAGCCCTTAATTCCTCGAGAAATCAAGAATTTATCAATTTCTGTCTTAAAGACACTCAATGTCCCGGCCTCCACCGCCCTCTGTGGCAATGAATTCCACAGACCTACCACTCTCTGGCTGAAGAAATTTCTCCTGGTCTCTGTTCTAAAGTGACTCCCTTTTATTCTAAGGCTGTGCCCCCGCGTCCTAGTCTCCCCTGCTAATGGAAACAACTTCCCTACGTCCATCCTATCCAAGCCATTCATTATCTTGTACGTTTCTATTAGATCACCTCACTTATCAATTCTTTCTGCTCCCTTCCCTCTCACCGACCTCCGACTTCCATTAGATGATCCACGCCTGTCCCGGAATAGCACGTGACCTCACTCTGGAAGCCTGCGACTCGCTCCATCAAGATCCGTGCATCTGCGACGTGGACAACTTTGGATTGTACAAATCCTTCGAGGCAGTAAAATGTTCCACGGTGATTTGCAGGAGTGTTACCAAAACTGATGCTGAGCCACTGACAGAGGTGTCAGGATAGGCAACTAAAAGAGGTCGGAGGTTAAGGAGCATCTGAAAGAAGGGGAGAAGGATCATGGGGATGAGAGGGAGGGAATCCCAGAGTTTGGAATACAAATAGCTGAAGGTGAAAATCTGGGATTCACAAAAGGCCAGAACTGAGAATCTTCGAGGTCTAAGAGCAATGTAGGAGTGAAGGACATGAGGAGTGAGAGAAGATTTGATAGAGGTATTCAAGGTCCTGAGGGGTATGGACAGAGGATATAGTGAGAAACTGCTCCACCTCAGGAGAGCGTCAAGAACTCAATGGCACAGATTCAAAATAATTTGCAAAAGAAGTAAAAGTGATGTGAAGAAAGGGTTTTTCACCCAGAGGGTGGGTGGAATCTGGAACGCACTTCCTGAGAGGGTGGTGGAGGCAGGTTCGATCAAGATATTCAAAAGGGAATTTGATTCCTATCTGAAAAGAGAGAATGTGCAAGGGTACGGGGATAAGGCAGGGGACTGGGCCTGGATCGATTGCTCTTTCCAAGAACCAGTGGTCTGGATGGGCCGAATGGCCTCTTGCTGCGCTGTAAAGATTCTTTTACGGAGAGATGGAGGGATGAGGCTGTCGAGGGCTTTAAAAACAAGGATGAGGATTTTACAGCTGAGGTGTTGCCAGACCTGAAGCCGAGGTAGATTAGAGGGCAAAGAAAGGAGCTTGGAGCCTCGATGCAAGGTAGGGAATGGGCAGCAGATTCTTAGATGAGCTTAAGTTGACAAAGGATGCAGGGTTGGAAGGCAGGCCAGGGGAGTCTTAAAATCGCTTTGACAAAGCTCCCATTCGCCTTTCCCCCTCTCATGGTCGATGTCAAATTTCTTCACATCAATCTGCTTGGGAGGTTCGACTATGTTAAAGGCTTCATATACAGGAGAGCTGCTCAGAGATGGCAGACCGTGAGATTCAAGGAGCAGAGACACAAGTTAAGATCTGCAATTACTTGCATGTAAAAGAATTCCAGGGGTCTGCGGATAATGAAGGGATAGCTGTCTGCGTGCGGGCATGATAAAAAAAATCAATTGATGTTTCTTCTGGTTGAACAGATTTTTGTTTAGTTTACCAAGAGGAAAGATGAATGGAAGAAAAGCAAAGGTTTTAACAAGAATAACGAACATTAAAAAAAAATTTCCTACCATTAACTTCTTGTAAACGTGATTTTATATATTTTTTTCTCCAATCAAGGGGCAATTTAGCATAGCCAATCCACCTACCCTGCACATCTTTGGGTTGTGGGGGCGAAACCCACGCAGACACGGGGAGAATGTGCAAAATCCACACGGACAGTGACCCAGGGCCGGGATTCGAACCCAGGTCCTCAGCGCCGCAGTCCCAGTGCCAACCATTGCGCGACATGCCGCCCTAATCCTATTCCCTCCTGATCGCCTCGGTGGACCCTGCCGCTGCCACAATCTCGGTCAGCTCGGGCTAGCCACTCGCTGTGTGAAAAACGTTTCTCCTCATACCTCCACTGCAATTATCTTAAATCCGGAGCCTCCGGTTCCCTGTCCTTCCACCAATGGGAACCGTTTCTCCCTATTTATTCTCACCAGACGCCTCATGATTTAGATTTTTTTTTAATTGTATTTCTTTGAGAGGTACCCAGCCAATGCGCGGAGTGGACAGGGCAAGTTCAAATCCATCTCCTCGATCCAAAAACCAAGTCAATTCATGGTCCCCATGACGTGGGACATACCAGATCCATGATGACAAGAATTAGGTTCTACATCGGATCTGGCGCTTGATCTTCGCTAAAAGATCCTCATGATTTTGAGCACCTCTATCAAATCTCCTCATAATCATCTCTTCTCCAAGGTAAACAGTCCCGATTTCTCTTCAGAACTGAAGTTCCTCGTTCCACATATACCCAATAACCTTGTAAGAAATGATCAGGTTTCTTTTTTTAAGTTCATTTTCTGGGATGAGGGCATCGCTGGCTGGGTCAGCATCGATTGCCCATCCCTAACTGCCCTCCATTTCAGAGGGTATTTGAGAGTCAACCACATTGCCGTGGGTCTGGAGTCATATGTAGGCCAGACCGGGTAAGGACGGCAAATTTCCTTCCCTAAAGGGCAGTAGTGAACTAAATGGGTTGTTATGACAATCAGCAGTAGCTTCATGGTTGTCATTCAACTCTTTTTTTTTTTAATTCCAAATTTGTATTGAATTCAAATTTCGCCCTCTGCCCTGGTGGGATTCGAACCCGGGTTCCCAGATCTTGCCCTGGGGTCTCTGGGTTATTAGTCCACTGACAAATACCACTCCGCCACTGCAGCCTCCAATTTCACCCCCTTGGCTTCCTGCCCAATCCGATTGGTGTGTTGTGCGCACTCGGAGATCGGCTTGGTACGTACATAGGCAGGACCGCTGCCACTGAGCCCAGTGACGGCGTCGATCGAATCCTCCTCCACTTCCACACAATAACCGACACTGGACATCAGCTGCTCCAACAGGTTTCCATCTTCCACTGCTGCATGCGTTCCCGTGGCGTACACTGTGGCCCCCTCTCGTACAACCACGGGGGTGTTGGTCATTAAGCGGATCACTTTCGGAAACGCACGCACAGCGGACAGTTTCTGTAATACCAAACAGCTACATGAGAGAAGTGGCAGAATTGACAGCATCAATGCTATATAGAATGTGCGTTACAGCACAGAAACAGGCCATTCAGCCCATCTGGTATATCCCTCTTTTTAAAACATTTTTAAAAATAAATTTAGAGTACCCAATTATTTTTTTTTTCCCAATTACGGGTCAATTTAGCGTAGCCAATCCACCTATCCTGCACATCTTTTGGGTTGTAGGAGGCGAGACCCACGCAGACACGTGGAGAATGTGCAAACTCCACACAGAGTGACCCGGGGCCGGGATTGAACGCGGGTCCTCGGCGCCGTGAGACAGCAGTGAGCCACTGTGCCCCCGTGCCACCCCTATCTGGTCCACCCCTCTGCCCGCTCATCCCTCTCCATCCAATTGGATCATTATATTCTTCTGTCCTCCCTCGTATGTTCATCCAGCTTTCCCCTAAATAAATCTCTGCTGTTTATTCATCGAGTATTTCTTTGAAGAATGTAGGCGGATTCCTTCAATGCAAACTGCTGAGAGACTGACCAAAGATTGAACGATAACTAGACCAGTGGGGATTCATTAATTTGGAAATAAACAGTGTACCCAGCTTTCAACATTGAGAACAAATGGAGGGGAGTGATCATTCAGTCACTCCATAGAACAGAAAGATCAATTAGATCATGGCTGATTTGTACCACAACGTCATTTAACCATAACTTCACTCGATACCATACAAAAATATATTGACCTCAGTCCGAAATGTTTTAATTGGTCCAGCACCCACTGCCTTTTGGCAGACCGAATTCCTGATTTCTCTTACCCCTAATACTGTGACAAAATTCCTGTTGAAGAGTTCAGGAAGTGAGAGGTAAGGTCACCAAAGTTCTTTAAGCAGCACTTATCAAACCCACGACCACACTGGAAGGACAAGGACAGTAGTTACCTGGGAACCCCACCACCTGGAGATTCCCCTCCCAGTCACCCACCACCCTGACTTGGAATTATATCACCGTTCCTTCACTATCGCTGGGGCAAAATCCTGGACCTCCCTCCCTAACAGCACTGTGGGTATACCTACACCTCAGGAGCTGCAGCGGTTCAAGAAAGCAACTCACCACCACCTTCGGAAGGGCAACTAGGGATGGGCAATAAATGCTGGCCTAGCCAGTGACGCAAGCATCCCGTAAATGGATTTTTAAAGATGTAAGGAATGAGGAAATATGGCTATTTGCAGTAGATGGAGCTGATTACAATAGAGGAGAGAGAGCATGGACGGAAATGGCCACCTTCTGTGACATAAATGACTCAAAGATGTTCAGGAAGGATAGAAGAGAGTGAAGCTCTAGGTAAGACATTTAGAAAAGAAAGGAGCAGATTCTGGGAATATACCTGTCTAAACCCCTACGAGGACCATAGAGGGAACCATTGTTGATCTCCCCGTAGGACCCATGGATTTCGGGTTTCCCAGATAGGGAGCGGCAGAGGAAGGACAGTTTTGCCACGATATACTATCAGTCTTCAAGTAAACAGAATGCAGAGAACGGATTAGCATCAGTACCTGATACAGGTCTGAAAGCACTTTGTGCAAAGGCTGCTCCATCTTTTCAGGATAAGCACAGCTAAACAGTAAATGCAGCCATGGCCAATACCGCCCTGTCCATTCCCTGGATTGGTCTGACAGTTAAGGTGCAGATACACTCTCGAGCCAAATAAATCATGTGTTTGTTAAAGTTAACTTCCTTTTTGTTTATAGGCTCGCTTCCAAGTAGTGGCTGGTCCTAACATTTAAAAATGGCAAAAATCTCACTCCCACAACCCAAGGGTGTGCAGGGTAGGTAGACTGGCCATGCTAAATTTCCCATTAATTGGAAAAAAAAAATAACTGGGTACTTTAAAAAAAGCAAAACCGTTCCAACAAGAACCTCTGAACAGATGTTGACCGAATTAACAATATCACTTGATGAGGTTACAGTTGCACGGACATCAAAGGATAAATTGATACAAAATGAATGGAATCCCACCAGGTTCACATCATGCTGATCATAATCACTTTATGCTGTGATGAGTCACTCTTGACATTTAAACTGTGCTTTCTAAAAGCTGTCCAATGGTATTGCAGCTGTTTGGAATAATCAGCGGAGTTCATCGTACTTGGCAACTTTGTGACACTCCCCCCTATTAGTAAGATAGTTATCAACATCATTAAGCTCCATCATTTTGGAGGTGAAAAAGCTGTGTCCAGGGATGTACACACGCTCGCGTCCAAACACACGCATGCACATACACACACGCACGTACACACACACACACTCAGGTGTTTACACACACACACGCACATGGGTACACACACATGCGCACGTGGGTACATACACACGCGGGTACACACACATGCGCGGGTACAAACACACACGCAAATGCAGGTACACGTACACAAAAACACACACGCCACGCGCACACACACACACATGCATACACACACGCCGTAAACACATTCACGCGCCGTACACACATTCGACCGCGCGCGTACACACACACTACACACGCGCGTACACACACACACACGCATGCACATACACGCACGCGCGTACAAACACACACTCAGGTGTTTACACACACGCGCATTCACACACACGCACACGGGTACACACACACGCGCATGCGGATACACACACATGCGCATGCGGGTACACACACATGTGCACGTGGGTACACACATGCGCACGCGGGTACACACACACACACACACACATGGGTACAAACACACATGCAAATGCAGGTATACACACACACACACACACACATGTACACAAAAACACACAAGCCACGCGTACACACACACGCGGTGCACAAACACGTGCGCGCGTACACACACGCGCCGTACACACATTCGACCGCGTGCGTACACACACACTACACACGCGTACACACACACATGCGCGCGGGTACACACAGGTGCACGCGCGGGTACGCGCGCACGTACACACACACCCACATGCACGTACACACACCCACACACGCGTACACTACACACACACCCACACGCACGCATACACACGCGCACGGGTACACACACACACAAACGCACGCAGGTTTACACACACACACGCATGCAGGTATACACACACACACGCGTAGACAAACACACACGCCACACAAGCGCGCGCATACACAAACATGTACACAAAAACACATGCCACACGTACACACATACGCGAACACACACGCACGCGGCACACACGCACGCGTACACACATTTGACCGCGCGCATACGCACACACGCGCCGGGCGTGTGCACACACGTGCTGGGCGTATGCACACACGCACCGCGCGTACACACACACGCCGCGCGTACACACACACACGCCGCGCGTACACACACACGCCGCGCGTACACACACACGCCGCGCGTACACACACACGCCGCGCGTACACACACACGCCGCGCGTACACACACACGCCGCGCGTACACAAATTCATTATTTGAAGCGATGTAGGCATTCATAGAATTTTGCAGCACAGAAGGAGCGTAATCATCCCAGCGAACCTGTGCAACTCTCTGAAAGTACTATTCACTTTGACCTGTTTCCCAAAAACTCATTTAATTTATCAAATAATTCACATGTTTTAAAGTAATTGTACAGAAATGTTTACATTTCAGCAAATATCATAAATCCCATATATAGACCATCCTATTTCACAGACCCACTGGCATTTTAGTGAATGGGTTGGCGCTGGAACAATGTTTCAGAAAGAACCCTCACCTTTTCTATGGAGCTAATGGTGACGCCGGCAGCACAAGACACAATTAAGTGACGTTCTTCGATATCCGGAGCTATCTCATCCAGTACGAAAGGGATAATGGGCGGTTTGACAGCAAGGAACAGCACATCGCTCTTTTGAACAGTCTCCTTGTTGCTCAAGGTAAAATTGACACCAAGCTTCTACCAAACAGAATTCAAAGAAAATAATTAGGACGATTGGATTTCACATGGTATAACGGACGCACAGTCAGAACGCCATTCCGTTCACCCCCATCATTTCCCTCATGTTAAATGATGGAGTATCATCTGGGTGGCACAGTAGCACAGTGGTTAGCACTGTTGCTTCACGTGCCGGGGTCCCAGGTTCGATTCCATCTTGGGTCACTGCCTGTGCGGAGTCTGCACATTCTCCCCGTGTCTGTGTGGGTTTCCTCCGGATGCTCCGGTTTCCTCTCACAAGCCCCGAAAGACTTGCTTGTTAGGTGAATTGAACACTCTGAATTCCCCCCCCCCCCCCAGTGTACCCGAACAAGCGCCGGAGTGTGGCGACTATGGCATTTTCACAGTAACTTCATCGAAATGAAAATGAAAATAGATTATTGTCACAAGTAGGCTTCAAATGAAGTTACTGTGAAAAGCCCCCAGTCGCCACATTCCGACGCCTGTTCTGAGAGGCTGGTACGCGAGTTGAACCGTGCTGCTGGCCTGCCTGGGTCTGCTTTCAAAGCCAGCGATTTAGCCCTGTGCTAAACCAGCCCCTGGTTGCAGTTTAATGTTAGCCTACTTGTGACAATAATAACAGATTAGATGAGGTCAATGGAGGACAGCACAGTGGTGCAGTGGATTAGCCCTGCTGCCTCAAGCAGCGTGGTGGGGCAGTGGGTTAGCCCTGCTGCCTCAGGCAGCGTGGTGGGGCAGTGGGTTAGCACTGCTGCCTCACGGCACCGAGGTCCCAGGTTCGATCCCGGCTCTGGGTCACTGTCCATGTGGAGTTTGCACATTCTCCCCGTGTCTGCGTGGACCTCACCCCCACAACCCAAAGATGTGCAGGGTAGGTGGATTGGCCATGCTAAATTGCCCCTTAATTGGAAAAAATGAATTGGGTACTCTAAATTTATTTTTAAAAATTAGGTCAAATGGATATTCTGTCCGATTACCTTTATGGCATTTTAATTATGCAATGTGATCAGCACTTAGATTGGACCCAGTGATCTCAGGAACTCCCACCTTTATCAGCAACAGATTTGACTAAAATAAATGATCATAGGAACAATATTGGGATTATATTCCGCCTCTCAGCTAGACCATGGCCGACCTGAACCTTTACCTATATTGATGTGCCTTGGTTCTGAAACAAACATCATTGCCCAACAAATGTCATCTCAGTCTCAATTTTCAAATTCTCAACTAACCCCCAGATTTTGTGAGGGAAGAGAGTTCCCGATTCTTCACTGTCCTTTAATGCGAAGAAATGTTTTCTGACATAACCCATGATTGCCCTCACTCCGATGTAAAGGTCACGTCCGCTGGGGGGAAAGCAGAAGCTGCTCCCAATTTAAAATCTGAGGAAAACTGCCAGGTGATAAATAGGCTGCAGCGAAGCCTTGGGTTAAAACCAGACCTCACATCTGGTGACCCTTTTGTGCTTATTCAGGAGGATTGACTCGGAGGAGGGTGGAGGAAGACACAATCGATGTAGGTCTCTGTGCCTGCCTTTTGTTCCTTCACCTCAAAGTTAAACGGAAATCAGAATCTGCAACCCGCCCTCACTCTCGTCGTTTTCGGAGGGAGACTGGAAATGCAATACCCATTTTTAATACTCACTAATTATCTAAATGTGGGAACTGTACTGAGTACAACAGTACTTGGACAACAGCCTCTGACATCCAATAACAGCCGATTATTAAATGAGGAGCAATAAAGTTGCCAATGTCTGATTTTTCTGCCACGCTTTGAGGTTGGTACGTGTTTGAGAGGGCACAACAGCTCACCTGCTTTCTGCAGTGGGCAAATCGGTGCGTGCTTCTTTTAGCCGAGTTGAGATTTGTTTGGAGTTTTAGTAAACTGCTCCCAAGTAAACAAGATCCTTTAACAGACAGGTAGGTCAGAGTGAGATTAAAACTGGGATTGAAAGTTAAAGGTGGCCAGAACAGAGGAGTCAATGTGTTGTTCCAGCTGAAATAACAAGCATTCGGAAAAGAGCTCTTCTGCGGCAGCACGGCTGTACAGGGTCCCAGGTTCGATTCCCGCTTGGGTCATTGTCTGTGCGGAGTCTATACGTTCTCCCGGTGTCTGCGTGGATTTCCTCCCCCGGGTGCTCCGGTTTCCTCCCACAAGTCCCGAAAGAAGCGCTGTTAGGTGAATTGGACATTCTGAATTCTCCCTCAGTGTACCTGAACAGGCGCCGGAATGTGGCAACTCGGGGATTTTCACAGTAACTTCATTGCAGTGTTAATGTAAGCCTACTTGTGACAATGATAAAGGTTATTATCAATACTGCCCAGGATTGTCTCTCAGTCACCACAAAATCAACGTTTTACCAACTTCTGACATGTGGCCTCTGGTTACCCACACACGCGAGCAACGTACCTTGCCCGTTACTGCCAAGTCACACACAGTCAGCGAATGTCGTACTGGCAAGTTTTAATAAGCTCTCCCATACGTTGTGGTGAAAGCTATCCGGAAGTGAATGGTCAGCATTTGTTGGCCATTCTGAATTGTCCATGAAATTTGCCCGGCCATCTCAACCACAATGTTGTGGGTCTGGAGTCACATGT
The DNA here is from genome assembly GCF_902713615.1 of Scyliorhinus canicula. Classification (NCBI taxonomy): domain Eukaryota; kingdom Metazoa; phylum Chordata; class Chondrichthyes; order Carcharhiniformes; family Scyliorhinidae; genus Scyliorhinus; species Scyliorhinus canicula. The sequence goes on along the minus strand of NC_052163.1, from coordinate 12,626,175 downwards.
AGGTCAGACTGGGTAAGGATGGCGGATTTCCTTCCCGAAAGGGCATTTGTGTACGCGGCGGGTTTCTGATAGTTTCACGGTCACGATTACTGACTATTTTTCAATTCCAGATCTCATCAATTGAATGAATGAACCCCTGCCCCCGGGGCATTAGCCTGGTGGGCCTCTGGATTACTGGTCCAGTGACATTACCACTGCGCCACCATCTCCCCATAATAATCATCTCATTGTTCAAAAGAGACAGTGTTACAGTGAATTGTTTAAGCCAAACATGATGATCCCTACCCTCAGGCCTCCGACAGTGGGTAATTCCTGGTCTGGGGAACTTGCTGTAATCTTGTGAGCAGCTAAGACACCTGAGGATGAAAAACCATGAGTTAAATAAATGGAGGAGGGGGTGGGGGGAGAAAAAGCATGATCCAATCCAAACAATCCCACTTTCCAGTTCTTGGCTGCAGCCCTGTAACTTATGGCAACCCAAGTGCGTACCCAAGTACTCAACCGCCCTCTCTAGGGGCTGGTTTAGCTCACAAGGCTAAATCGCTGGCTTATAAAGCAGACCAAGCAGGCCAGCAGCACGGTTCGATTCCCGTACCAGCCTCCCCGGACAGGCGCCGGAATGTGGCGACTAGGGGCTTTTCACAGTAACTTCATTGAAGCCTACTCGTGACAATAAGCGATTTTCATTTTTTTTCATTTCAAGAAGTGAGTTCCAGGCCTTACTACCCACTGGGTGAAAATACATTTCCCTCAAATTCTCAATAATCCTGGGGCGTTGGCACAGCGGCTAGCACTGCTGCCTCATGGCACCGAGGACCCGGGTTCAATCACGGCCCTGGGTCGCTGTCCGTGTAAAATTTGCACATTCTCCCCGTTTCTGCATGGGTCTCGCCCCACAAACCCCAAAAATGCGCAGAGTAGGTGGACTGGCCACGCTAAATCAAGCTATTCAGTTAGAATAAACAACCGCACCTCCTCCACAATAATCCACAATACCGGGGCCCAGCAAGGCTATGTACTTATCCCACTACTATACTCCCCATACACACACGACTGCATGGCAAAATTTGGTTCCAACTCCAACTACAAGTTTGCTGTCGATACGACCACAGTGGGCCGGATCTCAAACACCGACGAGTCAGAATACAGGAGGGAGATAGAGAACCTAGTGAAGAGGTGCAGCGACAACAATCTATCCCTCAATGCCGGCAAAACTAAAGAGCTGGGCATTGACTTCAGGAAGCAAAGTACTGTACACACCCCTGTCAGCATCAACAGAGCCGAGGTGGAGATGGTTGGCAGTTTCAAATTCCTAGGGGTGCACATCACCAAAAATCTGTCCTGGTCCACCCACGTTGACGCTACCACCAAGAAAGCACAACAGCGCCTGTACTTCCTCAGGAAACTAAGGAAATTCGGCATGCCCACACTAACGCTTACCAACTTTTACAAATGCAACATAGAAAGCATCCTATCTGGCTGCATCACAGCCTGGTATGGCAACTGCTCGGCCCAGGTTCATGCTTTTAAAAAGGAGTACTAAATCGGCGGCAGAGTGAGCACTTGCTGGGGAGGCAGATGAATGACGAGAGGATGTTGGAAATGGGGTCGCTCTAGTTAATTGTATGGAAATGGGGCCTTCGTGGTGATAATTGGTTTCTTGCCATGGAATAGTCACCATCCCGGTTTCGCCGAGGGGAGCGGGTCGGTTGCATCGCAAACTGTTTGGCGCCTGGTGCGGATCTCGGTTTTGGGTTCTCCCGCTATTCACCGGCCTGGTTACGCTTGAGCGAGAGCACAACGAGGCTGGAGAATCGCGCTCTATGACACAGCAAGACCAAGATGGGACAGGTCAGCAAGGGCAGGAGCAGCGGTGGGTGTGAGGGCCAGCAACAAGTGTTCTTCGATTGAGCGGGGGGAGGGAGTTAAAACTCAAATTTGGGCAGGACATTAAATGAAATGAAAATCGCTTATTGTCACAAGTAGGCTTCAAATGAAGTTACTGTGAAAAGCCCCTAGTCACCACATTCCGGCACCTGTTCAGGGAGGCTGGTACGGAAATTGAACCCGAGCTGCTGGCCTGCCTTGGTCTGCTTTCAAAGCCAGCGATTCAGCCCAGTGGGTTCAGACCAGGACAGTGGCTCGGGAGTGAGGGAAGGGGGCGGGGGAGAAGGGCATGGCGGACTGGGGAGGTGAGGCGAGGAGGAGGAGGGGTGAAGGAAGGGGGTGGAGAGGAGAGGGGAGAGGAACGCCAGATTGAGGAGGGGATGGATGGAGCTGAATTTGGGACAAAGCCCAATAACTATGCCATTACTTTCCCCTTGGGTGAATGGTCCCAGACTTGATGTCAGACAAAATATGTAAATGGTGAAGAGATGAGAAAGTTAGACCATCAGCTGTTGCATGACCGCTTTATCTGGGATATATGTCAGAGACAACTCAACCCCTTCAACAATCTGGCCAACTGTTCTGTCTGGATGCTGGGGTATTCTGCTGACAGCACCACATGTCAGACCCACAGCAGGGGTTTCCCAGTGAGTCCTGAAGATGGGGCAAGCAGCAACCCCACTCCACAGCAGGAGTTACCTGACCACCCCCCCCCCCCCCCCCGCCCGCCCGCCCCGGTAACCTCTCACCTGCAGCAGTGAATCCCCGGGCTAAAGCGAAGGCCAACTGGCCCGCTCCGATGAAACCCACGCTCATTTCCTTTGTGCTGTTGTCAGAGCGAATCCGGAGGACCTTCCGCTTCCCTTACCTGGAACACAAAACCCAGGCGGAAATCAGAGGCTGGGGGGGCAGTGACCCAGCTTGGAGGGAGGGAGGGAGGGGGTGGGTGGGTGGAGGAGGGAGGGAGAGAGAGAGGAAGAGGGCAAAGAGGGTGGAGGGACAGAGGCAGTAAGGAGGAGGGAGCAGCTGCAGCTCCGGGAAGCAGCGCTGCCAACGTGGCTACATTGACATGTATCAATTGGAGCAACTTGTCACTTACAGCTCCTGACGACGGCCCTCTCCACCAATCAGGGTGGGGGCCGCAGCTGGGTCCCGCCCATCTGCTGGTAATCCGCCAATGGCTGACGAGACGGGCGGGGTCTCTGGAATACAGCTGGCCTAGCCTCGCAACAGGAGCTCAGCATTGCATCATCTCCCAGCAGAGTGGGGAAGGGGCCCCGCAGAGAGGGGAAGGGGTTGGTGTATCCAGCAGAGTGGGGAAGTTGCCCAGCAGAGTGGGGAAGGTGCCCAGCAGTGGGGAAGGGGCTGGCGTATCCAGCAGAGAGGGGAAGGGGCTGGTGTATCCAGCAGAGTGGGGAAGGTGCCCAGCAGTGTGGGGAAGGGACCCAGCAGAGTGGGGAAGGGGCCCAGCAGAGTGGGGAAGGGGCCCAGCAGAGTGGGGAAGAGGCCCAGCAGAGTGTGGAAGGGGCCCAGCAGAGTGGGGAAGTGGCCCAGCAGAGTGGGGAAGGGGCCCAGCAGAGTGTCGAAGGGGCCCAGCAGAGTGGGGAAGGGGCCCAGCAGAGTGGGGAAGGGGCCCAGCAGAGTGTCGAAGGGGCCCAGCAGAGTGGGGAAGGGGCCCAGCAGAGTGGGGAAGGGGCCCAGCAGAGTGTCGAAGGGGCCCAGCAGAGTGGGGAAGGGGCCCAGCAGAGTGGGGAAGGGGCCCAACAGAGTGAGGAAGGGGCCCAGCAGAGTGTCGAAGGGGCCCAGCAGAGTGGGGAAGGGGCCCAGCAGAGTGGGGAAGGTGCTGGTGTATCCCAGCAGAGTGGTGAAGAGGCCGGTGTATCCAGCAGACTGAGGAAGGGGCCCAGCAGAGTGGGGAAGGGGCCAGCAGAGTAGTGAAGGGCCCAGCAGAGTAGGCAAGCGACTCAGCAGAGTGTGAAGGTGCTCAGCAGAGTGGGGAAGGGGCTGGCGAATCCCAGCAGAGTGGGGAAGGAGCCCAGCAGAATGAGGAAGGTGCCCAGCAGAGTGGGGAAGGGGCCCAGCAGAGTGGGGAAGGTGCCCAGCAGAGTGGGGAAGGGGCTCAGCAGAGTGGGGAAGGGGCCCAGCAGAGTGGGGAAGGGGCTGGCGAATCCCAGCAGAGTGGGGAAGGTGCCCAGCAGAGTGGGGAAGGGGCTCAGCAGAGTGGGGAAGGGGCCCAGCAGAGTGGGGAAGGGGCTGGCGAATCCCAGCAGAGTGGGGAAGGTGCCCAGCAGAGTGGGGAAGGTGCCCAGCAGAGTGGGGAAGGGGCTCAGCAGAGTGGGGAAGGTGCCCAGCAGAGTGGGAAAGGGGCCCAGCAGAGTGGGGAAGGGGCTCAGCAGAGTGGGGAAGGGGCTGGCGTATCCAGCAGAGTGGGGAAGGGGCTGGCGTATCCAGAAGAGTGGGGAAGGGGCTGGCGTATCCCAGCAGAGTGGGGAAGGGGCTGGCGTATCCCAGCAGAATGGGGAAGGGGCTGGCGTATCCCAGCAAAGTGGGGAAGGGCCCAGCAGAATGAGGAAGGTGCCCAGCAGAGTGGGGAAGGGGCCCAGCAGAGTGGGGAAGGTGCCCAGCAGAGTGGGGAAGGGGCTCAGCAGAGTGGGGAAGGGGCCCAGCAGAGTGGGGAAGGGGCTGGCGAATCCCAGCAGAGTGGGGAAGGTGCCCAGCAGAGTGGGGAAGGTGCCCAGCAGAGTGGGGAAGGGGCTCAGCAGAGTGGGGAAGGGGCTCAGCAGAGTGGGGAAGGGGCCCAGCAGAGTGGGGAAGGGGCTGGCGTATCCCAGCAGAGTTGGGAAGGGGCTCAGCAGTGGGGAAGGGGCTGGTGTATATAGTTACATATGAAAGAAATACAGATGTTTTGTAAATCTCCAGCATGGTTTCTTTAACTCTAACAGACCCAATCTCTATACAAATGCCATGGGTGTGATTTTTCCACCCTGCTGTGCCGATCCCATTGTTCCAATCCCGTTGTGCGGGGTGCATCGCGGGAGAGGCCCAAAACGGGCTTCATGTTGGGCAATGAACCGCGGCACCCTGTGTGCTCCAGGTAATCATATTTAAATGAGATACTGAGCTCCTCTATGTGCGGCCAATTGAGGCTGTTAGCTCCTCACAGGAGACACTGGCATCACTGGCAAGGCCTCACACGGGCATCGATTAGTATTGGCCTCCACAAGCAAAGACCAGACATGATGGCCGTGGGGGTCACAGAGACCATTGGAGCCCCTGGGTGGTCTGGGCAGGGCACTGCCCCTAGAACCCTGGCAGTTCCAATCTGGGTGTCAGGTTACCATTGCCAGGGGGACAGGGCACAAGGGTGGGGTGATGAAGGGGCTTTGTGAAGGTTTGGGGGGTTGAAGGGGGGTCTTAATGGTGGGGGTGGGGGGGCTCTGCGACCTCATAGCATGGTATGCTCACTTGTGGAGGGTGGGGGCAATGCCCACATGGATGGGGTGCAGAATCACCCTCAAGCCTTGGCTCACGCTAACTTTTATTGATGGGGAGGAGGTTGCCCCTCGGGGTTCGAGGGTTTGGAGTGTTGCCAGTGTCTACACGTGGGTCACATTGTCCGTGGGTTGGAGGGTGCGGGTGACCCTCGACCTCACTTTGCATCAGGGCACCCTTTCAAAATGGCGTCTCGATCTGGGGGAGCCGGTCTGGCGGTGGGTTCAGCCCCTACTGCAGACAAAAATTCTCAGGGCTGGATTCTCCCACCCCACCCGTGCAGAAGGGAGAACTCCATTGACCTCGGGCGGGAATCTCCGGGCGGACGTGTCCAGAGAATCCCGCCTTGACCTGTGAGAAACTCCCCAAGCCCTAAAAAAAATGACCAAATGTGGATGAATCCAGGTCTGGATCGCACCCAATAAAACCGACAGTAAACATCCTGCCAAACCCGCCCAGAATGACACTGAGTCAATTGTTGGGTGAATTGCGCCTGTATCACTGCATCCGAAAAATGGTTTACAAAGAACATTTCAGAAATCCTGAAGAAGATTCAGGGCAGGATTGTCCAACCCCGCCGTTGTCAACGGGAATTCCTGGTGACAGCACCCCTCGTCGCCAGGGAGGGATCAGTATGAAGGGGCATCATGAAGGTTTGGGGGGGGAGGGGGGCGTTGAAGGGGGGGGGGGCACCGCACGAGACTCCCAGGAGGACAGCGGGAATGTTTTCTGGATGTCCTCAAAGCATCACTGAAGAGGTCAAACATACCGACCAATCCATGGGTCTTCCTGTCCTGTGTTTGACCAAAATGTAGAAGGAGCATTCGAGAAGACTCCAAGAGACATCATCAGGAACACGCATAGGCAAAGTGGAGTAAAGGTTATCGGAAACATTATGTTGCGCAAAGCATTAACAGCATTCAACCTATTAAAATTACAATAAATATGTACAATTGTTCATCTAACCAAATCCTGGAAGGATCATATTATTGATCAAGCTCGGAGGGAAGTTCTGAATAACAACACGGAGTTAAATTTGTACATAGTACATAGTAAGAGACGCGAGGAACTGGGATCATTCCCCTGAGGGCACAGATTAAGGAGAGATTTGACAGAGGGGTTCACAGAATAATAGAATTTACAGTGCAGAAGGAGGCCATTTGGCCCATCGCTTCTGCACCGGCCCTTGGAAAGAGCATTCTACTTAAAATCATGAATTGCTCAAATGGTGAATTGCTTTGACAGGAGTAAATCAGGAGACATTGGGCGGGATTCTCCCGTACCCGGCGGGGCGGGGGGTCCCGGTGGGATGGAGCGGCGTGGACCACTCCGGCGTCAGGCCGCTTCAGGAGCTAGGCCGGCGCCGGAGTGGTTTGCGCCCCACCGGCCGGCGTGGAAGGCCTTTGGCGCCACGCCAGCGCGGCTGAAGGGACTCTGCCGGCCGGCGCGGGTCTGCGTAGGAGCAGGAGCATCAGCGGCTGTTGACGTCATCCCCGCGCATGCGCAGGGGGAGGCGTTCACCTTCACGTCGGCCATCGCGGAGGCCGACATGGCCGGAGCGGAGGGAAAGAGTGCCCCCACGATACAGGCCCACCCACGGATCAGTGAGCCTTGATCGCGGGCCAGGCCACTGTGGGGGCACCCCCCGGGGCCAGACCACCTTTTTTGTAAATGTGATGGCAAAGATTACAAGCATTTTGGTTTTCTATCAAATGGATGCCTTTGTTTAACTTTCAAGTGGAAGACAAAAATATATATATATTTTTTAAATTTAGTGTACCCAATTCATTTCTTCCAATTAAGGGGCAATTTATTGTGGCCAATCCACCTACTCTGCACATTTTTGGGTTGTGGGGGCGAAACCCACGCAGACACGGGGAGAATGTGCAAACTCCACACGGACAGTGACCCAGAGCCGGGATCGAACCTGGGACCTCAGCGCCGTGAGGCGGTTGTGCTAACCACTAGGCCACCGTGCTGCCCTTGTGCTGCACTGTCTTAAACAATTGTGGCAATAGATTCAATAATAACTTTCAAAATTGGAATTGAATATAATAGATACTTGGAAAGATTTTTTTTTCCAATTAAGGGGCAGTTTAGTGTGGCCAATCCACCTTTGAGTTATGGGGGTGAAACCCACGCAGACACGGGGAGAATGTGCAAACTCCACACGGACAGTGACCCAAGGCCGGGATTCGAACCCGGGTCCTCAGCGCCGTAGTCCCAGTGCTAACCACTGCCGTTAAAGTGGGTAAAAGTGCTGCCCTGGAAAGGAGAATTTTTCAGAACTAATTGGATTACTCTTCAAAGAACTGGTCCAGACATCTGGTACAGACAAGATGGGCTGAATGGGCTCCTTTCGTCCTGGATGATACTATTCGATGAATCCATGACTCATACATATATATCTTGTAATAAATACGCATCCATTACTTGTCGAACACCAAATTCTGTACAATCAAAACAATTGCTTTAAAAATTATAATTCAAGCAGCCTGGACCTGATAGAAGTGAAAATAATTGTATTAATGTAACAGTTGAGAATTAGAAAATCTGGTGCAGCAGTTATACTAAATGTCTTTGTGGGCGAGCAAATATTTTAATCTGCATATTTCTTAGTTCACAGAACGTTCTGTAGCAGAGAAAACAATGCATTTTTCAAAGTTCGGGGAAAAAAAGGTCACGTTGGCGACAGGCAGACTGGGGATCCGCATTTCTGAGTCTTTTCTTTCATTTCTCAAAGGAATCTGTGTATCAACATTACCTTGCTTCGAAATCTAGGCTTCACCATATAACCAAATGTGCAGGATATATTTATACATTCTATATTATTGTAGTCAATGAGTTGTCCCGAAAAGGTCAGTCGAAAGTAGTTTGTTTCCTACTCACAGCTGGGAAATACAGCAGCTAAGCAACAGTCCAAGTCTCAGACGGGACTATCCGGAGATACCGGCTCCTTCCTGGGCTGGCTTTTATCTGCAGGAATTAACGATCCCGCTTTGGGCCTTCGCCCCTTATTGAGGGAGCTCGTACCCCACAAGCCCCACAGGGAGATCAATCAGGTTGTCCCCGTGGATCGAGTGGGGGTTATAACAATATATATGAGTGAAATAGAATTTGTGTTTTCAATATATATGTTAGTGACAAACAGTCAATTGAAGAGTCCCAGTTCTCATTAAAACCCGATGTGTCTTTGACCAAAACTTTGGTCACCTGCCCTAATATCTCGTTATGTGGCTCAGTGATAAAATTTAGTTGAAAACGCTTCTCCAACACCTTGGGATGCTTTGCAGCATTACCCGTGCTATATATTTCTTTTTAATTTAGTGTACCCAATTAGTTTTTTTCCAATTAAGGGGCAATTTAGCGTGGCCAATCCACCTAACCTGCACATCTTTCTGAGGGCGAATCCCACGCAAACAAGAGGGGAATGTGCAAACTCCACATGGACAGTGACCCAGAGCCAGGATCGAACCTGGGACCTTGGCGCCGTGAGGCAGCAAGGCTAACCCACTGCGCCACCGTGCTGCCCCACCCGTGCTGTTAACATGAGCTTTTGTTGTTACTGTGTCTTCTGATTGCATACTCTTCTAATCCCACCGAATGCACAAAACTCTGTTGACTGATTTATAAATGCATAAGGCATTGTAAATGCTGCAGGCGATTTCCTGGCCGTGTTGCACCAACGCACATCCTGAGAATCGCGGGGAGCCCCTAAAAGGGGTTCGCACCGGACGCCCAACGGAGCACCATGCTCCTGGCCCGCAGCAGCTGATGCCTTCAAGATCAAAAGCCCTCGCTGCAGGCTCCATCTTGAGGGTGGGTGTGAGCACGCTTTCAGCAGAAAGACAGGAGTCCTGAGGAGCACCTGAGCATTCTTCATGGTGAGAAATCATCACTCTGCCTTGTATAGGGATCCACTGACAGACCCATCACTCTGGATTGATGTTACGTAGACCATTGGAGTGGGAAAGAGGGTGGTCGGGGTAAGGATGGTGTATGGTGGGGGGGGGTTTGAGCTGACGGACTCAGTCTTGTCTCAGGACAATCTGGAGACCTGGAGGGCCTTCCTGGTCCTCCAGGAATGTCGGACCCTTGCCACCGCCTATCCTCCCACCCTCTGGCTCCTCCGAGGGGGTCATCCTGCAGCTCCTCCTGGTTCTCAGACGAGGCCGCATGTCATTATTCCCCCTCCTCCAGCATGTTGCCCCGCTGCTGTGGCTGTACCAGATTGTGGAGGGCAGAGCAGACCACCACAAAGCGGGAGACCCTCTGGGGGCGATGTACTGTAGAGCGCCGGCAGAGTGGTCAAGGCATTGGAACTGCATTTTGAGCAGGCCAATGCACCACTCAATGACAGCGCAGGTGGCGGCGTGGGCCTCATTATAACGGGGCCCCGCCTCGCTCTCGGGCCTCTGCACCGATGTCATCCGCCTTGGCTTCAGCGGGTATCCCTTGACAAACACAAGCCAACCCGTCAGCCTGGGGTGGAGTTAAAGACACTGGGCTGTCCGAGTGACCAGGATGTAGCTGTCATGCACACTCCCAGGCCAGCGGGCACAAACATGCCAATTCCACAGCTGGTGGTCGCACAAGATGTGAACATTCAAAGAGCAGAACCTTTACCCTTCCTGGTAATAGAGGGCACCCCCTGATGCTCCGGTGCTTACAGATTGATGTGTGTGATATCGATAGGCCCCTGGACCTGGGGAATCCCAGCGATGGCAGCGAATCCTGCAGCCCGGGCAGCTTGGTGGGCCTAGTCCAGGTTGAAGGTGATATAGTCTGATGCCCGGGCATACAGGGCATCCGTCACCTGCCAGATGCAGCTGTGGGCTGAAGGTTGTGATATGCCACACAGGTCCCTGCTCGAGCCCTGGAATGACCCGGTGACATAGAAATTTAGGGCTGCAGTGACCTTCACCGCCACCGGGAGTAGGTTTCCTCCTCCTCCATGGGTTGGCATGTTCGCGTGGACATGACACAGGTGCCGCAATGTCTCCCTGCTGAGACGCAGTCCTCCACGGCTTATGCAATCCAGCAGCTCATTTAACGGCTGCCAACCTCCTTCCCGGGCCGGGGTACAGGGTGACCTGCTCCTCCTCCATAGCGTCCAGGAGGCTCTCGAACCCGGCCTCCATAAATTGTGGGGCCGCGCATCTTGCTGCCATCTTGTTGGCTGGGATGGTGTGTATGGAGAGTGCAGTGTGTATATGTGGCTGCAGCTTGTCAGCCTCCTGAGTGTCAATCATGGACCTGGCGAATCCCGCACCGCTTCTCATTGGAATCGATTGTGTTCTACGTGGTACCGGTGCTAGCTCCGCAATAATTGCTGAATCGGTCCAGGTGCGGTGCTAGCTTTGATGTGATGGAACTCCACAAATCCTACCCCAGTCGCAGGAACGGAGAATCATTCTCAGTCAATCAAACGGTTAACATTGTCAGATACTTAGATCAGTGCTTGTTAATAGAGTTTGCTGGTTGTCCTCTGCCTGAATTCTCTATGCCAAGATGTCAGAAATGTTGTTATGTTGAAGGTCAGCAGGAAAATCTGATTTTCTATCAAGATATACCCTGGTTGAAAAGCTCAAAGTTGATCTATGTATCAGATGACAGTCCTGTGACCATGACCTCATCCATTCCCAACACTGAATGTAATTTCACATGGGGTGGTACAGCACAAGTGGCACAGTGGTTAGCACTGCTGCCTCACCGCGCCAGGGATCCGGGTTCAATTCCGACTTCAGGTGACTGTCTGTGTGGAGTTTGCACGTCCTCCCAGTGTCTGTGTGGGTTTCCTCCGGGTGCTCCGGCTTCCTCCCACAGTCCAAAGATATGCAGGTTAGGTGGATTGGCCATGCTAAATTGCCCCTAGGTGGGATTACAGGATAGAATGGGGGATTGGGCCTAGATAGAGTGTCCTTTCGGAGGGTTGGTGCAGACTCGATGGGCAGAATGGCATCCTGCAATGTAGGGATTCTATGATTCTACACACTTTCCTTTCTTAGACCACTGGCATTTTCACACAAGCAGAGTTTGACAATAACGGGAAGAAAAGGCAGGGGAAAAAAACATTTAAAAACATTTTTTTTTAATGAATTTAGAGTAGCCAATTATTTTTTTCCAGTTAAGGGGCAATTTAGCGTGGCCAATCCACCTACCCTGCACAGCTTCTGGGTGTGGGGGTGAAATCCACACAGACACGGGGAGAATGCGCAAACTCCACACAGACAGTCCCAGAGCCGGGATCGAACCTGGGACCTTGGCGCCGTGAGGTAAGAGTGCTAACCACTGCGGTCCGAAAATAAACACATTTGTTTCACTATTTCAAGCGCTTTCCATTTTTGTTTCAGTTTTTCAATCATTTGTTCTTCTTGTTTGAAATGAACTTTTTGTCCTAGGCATTTTTGAGAAAACACTCAATATGGCCGGTTTCCTCCCCCAGTCCAAAGATGTGCAGGTGAGGAAGGGTTAAGGGGATAGGGCGGATGAGTGAGCCTAGGTTGAGTGCTCTTTCAGAGCATCGGTGCAGACATCAATGGGCCGAATGGCCTCCTTCTGCAGGGAATTTATGACAACTCTGCCGTTCACTTCAAAGTTGCTGTCTGCCGTGCCCTGTTTAGGATAGTCAGCCTTCCCTGCATCTGATAATAATATCCATAAAGGGCAGGATAGACACAGGGGGCAATATGCAGCTTTATTTTGGTTGCGCAATGCCTACAAATTTTTAAAATTTATTTGTTTAGTTCATGGGATGTGGACGTTGCAGGCTGCGCGACCATTTATTGCCCACCCCTAATGGGGGCAGTTAGACGTCACCACATCGCTGTGGGTCTGGAGTCACATGTAGGCCAGACCAGGTAAGGGTGGCAGATTTCCTTCCCTCAAGGACATTGGTGAACCAGATGGTTTTTTTAATGACAATCATTTCATGGTCATCATTAGACTTTTTAATTCCAGATATTTTATTATATCCATTTATTTAAATTTGAACCCACGTCCCCAGATCATTCTCCTGGCTCTCTGGATTACTAGCCCAGCAACAATACCAATACCACCGTCTCCGCTGTGAATCCAGGATAAATTGATGTTCGTTTTGATGACAATCTTTACTCTATGCGTTTTTCTTGCCTCAAATGGAATTAAACAATTTGTCCTCTTATTGCTTTTCAATGAGATTTAATTGCAGTGTTATTATGCAGTAGGCTGTGCTACACATTATTTAAGAACAATCTCAGTTCAGATTTCAAGGCACTAAATCTGACGAATTGTACATTTAAAATGTACTCATGCACATTTACACTCAGAAGCCAGATAATGGGAGTCGCCGGTGCTTTCCAGCATTTGAAAGTATTCAGTAGATTCTATTATTTCGCTGGACTAGATGGACACTCATTTCTGCTTCAGTCTCCCTGATGCAGGAGTAAAACTTGCTGATTCCACCAAAATAAAACAAAGGAGGCCCTTTTATCACCTCCTCTGGCTGAGATTCAACCACATTTAAAACAACAGCCACATGCCCCATCCTTCCCAAATAAAAATCCACACCATCTAAACATTAATTGGACTTAACTCCTGAGATATGCATTCAGCATAGCTTTGCAAAGCAGAACAGCCCGAGGTTTAATTTCATGAGGTAACTCAAGCTACTTTTGTGCACAATTAGTTGCTGCCGGCGATTTGGCTTCTTGTTTAGAATGTAAACGTCTGCTGCGTGACAAACAATAATAATTTAGGGCATTTTACCGCGTCGCTTTAAAGGAGATTGGCGCATAGCTGCAGAGCAGGTACGATAGAGGGTTCTCTTGAAGTGTGATGGGCCAAATGGCCTCCTTTGGCACTACAAAATGTTACATTACTGAATAGCAGCGCTGCTCTTTTTCTTAGGTTCATCTATTTGTATGTTACCATAATTAGAGGTCAACGAAGCACTGGGGTTTATTTCCAGAGGGCACAGAGTTGAAAAGCAAAGAAGTGATGTTAAGATTGTGTAGAACCTGGATTACAGCGCACCAACAGTGCTGTGAACAATTCTGGTCTTTCGTGGTTATAAAAATAGGTGCAACAAAATTACCAGAATGATAATAGGACCGAGAGGTTATACCTAACAGGAAGGGGTGAAGAAGGTGGACCATTAGGGGCTGGTTTAGCTCACTGGGCTAAATCGCTGGCTTTTCAAGCAGGCCAGCAGCACGGTTCGATTCCCGTACCAGCCTTCCCGGACAGGTGCCGGAATGTGGCGACTAGGGGCTTTTCACAGTAACTTCATTGAAGCCTACTCGTGACAATAAGCGAAAAGGCTGAGGGTGACCTGAAATAGATCTTCAAGATTATGACTGTATCTGACAGGAATGAATCCCTATCGTGCAGAAAGAGGCCATTCGGCCCATTGAGTCTGCACCCACCCTTTGAAAGAGCACCCTACTAAGGTCCATGCCTCCATTACTTATCCCCGTAACCCTACCTACCCTTTTGGACACTAAGGGGCAATTAAGCATGGCCAATCCACCTAGCCTACCCATCTTTGGACTGTGGGAGGGAACCCACGCAGACACGGGGAGAACGTGCAAACTCCACACAGACACAGATAGGTGTCGAATGAGACCAGAAAGTGGATGAGGTTCTATAAAGAAGGATGGGAGGGAGCTGATGCAGAGGATAAACACTAGCAAGGTCACAAGACCTGTTTCCACACTCCGAATCATCCACAATGCTGTACCCATAAGATAGGAGCAAGGAAATGTCCCATCCCTTTATGACAAGTCTGTCAGCCTCCAAAAATGATGAGCTGGAATAAGTTTAATGCAAAACAGAACGGCAAGGCTTAAATTTCTGCGCTAATATTTATGGGCCAGTTTTGCAGTATGGAAAAAGTTATTAGAAGAAATCTGTGAATTTTAAATTAGCTGGGACGACAATGCAGTGGACAGAATGTGCTCACTTCATTGACATGCTCCTTCCTAAAATGGATCACTCATTCCCCTGTCGTCTGGTATTGGGATTCAGTACAAACCCTCAGACCAGATTTTGCCCTCAGAGAAACCAAAAATATAAATACTCCCCCATACAATAAATAAAAGTATCCAGCTGCTGTTACAACTATGTCACTTTCTATAATAACATTATTCAGTCCACACACACTCACAAACACCCCTGATATCCTGGATGGGGCAGTTCCAGAATGCTTCCAGGTTATCACCCAAAAATAGGGGTCGATTGCATTTGAACTTGAACAGAGGAGGTGAGGGACCAAGTCCCATTCTTTCAGGCATCTCCTTTTCCACAGAGAGCATCATCATCACAAAAAACAACAGTGACTTTTTGTTTGTTTTCAAAGCGTTTCTTCAAGGTTCTGCGATGTAGCGGATCTTTTGCGAGTAGATCAGATCGACGGTGTAGAGGATGAGGTTGATGTAGGTGAAGATGGCGATGATGAGCTGGCTGTCCCAGGCGCAGTCCCCCAGGGAGCAGCTGGCCGGCCTCTCCATCGAGCCGTACTTGTTGTCGAAGCAGAACACAGGCCAGATGACGGCGGCACTCAGGTAGAGCAGGGTGGCCAGGAAGGTGTAGAGGACCACCACCCTGTCGAAGGGGCATCTCAGCAGGCCGGCCCTTCCGGACACATTGAGGGCGATGACCAGGGCGGTGATGATGAAGCAGAGAGAGTAGACCCCCACACACCACTGGGTGGCTGGGTAGCGGCTGTACTCGCTGCCGCTCAGCAGGGCACCAAACAAGATGCAGGCGACATAAGCCTGGACCACCTTGAGCAGCCCAGAGGTGGTGGCCATGTAGGCACCGGTGTGGCCCGGTTTGGCCCGGGTCAGGTGGATCTCCACCGCGTAGGCAATGCAGGCCAGGGCCGAGGAGGTGGTGGCAGAGATCCTGAAGTTCCTGGACTGGCATTGGTCGCATTCCAGCTCCACAAAGTAGATGGGGTAGATGGTGGTGGCTGTCACATACATGAGTGTGGCTAGCATGGCAAAGGCGATGGTGAAGTTGTCCCAGGAGATGCTCAGGCAGCTGTGCAGCCGGGTGAACTCGAAGGAGAGGATGAGGGCGGTGAGGGCCAGGCACCAGCCCCAGGCGAACATGCAGAAGTGGCCGGAGGCAGCGCCGAAACCGCCGTCGTGAGCCACCAGGCTGAGGGTGATGCAGCCGAACAGAGCCTGCAGGCAGCGGAGCAGTCCCAGCGGGGACAGCAGGGCAGAACTGTTCAGATAGGGACCCCCCGGCTCCATCATGGCAGAGTCCGGGCCAGGCAGGCAGCCCCCGGCAGCCCCAGGCACACAGCCCCCGGCAGGCAGCTCCTCTCCCTCAGCCACAGCAGCAGGCCAGCCTCACACACTCTGCCCGCTGACATGACCGCAGCTGCCGCCTGCTTTGTCCTGGAATGTACCCAGCCGCTATTAATAAAGCAGCAATGTCAGTGAGTCAGGGAGTGAGTGAGGGAGGGAGGGGTGAGTGAGGGAGGGAGTGAAGGAGGGAGTGACGGAGGGAGGGAGTGAATGAGGGAGGGAGTGACGGAGGGAGGGAGTGAGGAACGGAGTGAGGGAGGGAGTGAGTGAGGACACTCCACATCCCCAGTGAGTGAGGACACTCCACATCCCCAGTGAGTGAGTGAGGACACTCCATATCCCCAGTGAGTGAGGACACTCCATATCCCCAGTGAGTGAGTGAGGACACTCCATATCCCCAGTGAGTGAGGACACTCCATATCCCCAGTGAGTGAGTGAGGACACTCCCTATCCCCAGTGAGTGAGTGAGGACACTCCACACCCCCAGTGAGTGAGGACACTCCACATCCCCAGTGAGTGAGGACACTCCATATCCCCAGTGAGTGAGTGAGGACACTCCATATCCCCAGTGAGTGAGGACATTCCATACCCCCAGTGAGTGAGTGAGGACACTCCCTATCCCCAGTGAATGAGTGAGGACACTCCACATCCCCAGTGAGTGAGGACACTCCACACCCCCAGTGAGTGAGGACACTCCATACCCCCAGTGAGTGAGGACACTCCATATCCCCAGTGAGTGAGGACACTCCATACCCCCAGTGAGTGAGGACACTCCATATGCCCAGTGAGTGAGGACACTCCATATCCCCAGTGAGTGAGTGAGGACACTCCCTATCCCCAGTGAATGAGTGAGGACACTCCCTATCCCCAGTGAGTGAGTGAGGACACTCCACATCCCCAGTGAGTGAGTGAGTGAGGACACTCCACACCCCCAGTGAGTGAGGACACTCCATATTCCCAGTGAGTGAGGGCACTCCACATCCCCAGTGAGTGAGGACACTCCACACCCCCAGTGAGTGAGGACATTCCATATCCCCAGTGAGTGAGGACACTCCATATCCCCAGTGAGTGAGGACACTCCACATCCCCAGTGAGTGAGGACACTCCATATCCCCAGTGAGTGAGGATACTCCATATCCCCAGTGAGTGAGTGAGGACACTCCCTATCCCCAGTGAATGAATGAGGACACTCCACATCCCCAGTGAGTGAGTGAGTGAGGACACTCCACACCCCCAGTGAGTGAGGACACTCCACATCCCCAGTGAGTGAGTGAGGACACTCCACATCCCCAGTGAGTGAGTGAGAACACTCCATATCCCCAGTGAGTGAGTGAGGACACTCCCTATCCCCAGTGAATGAGTGAGGACACTCCACATCCCCAGTGAGTGAGTGAGTGAGGACACTCCACACCCCCAGTGAGTGAGGACACTCCACATCCCCAGTGAGTGAGTGAGGACACTCCACACCCCCAATGAGTGAGGACACTCCACATCCCCAGTGAGTGAGTGAGGACACTCCACATCCCCAGTGAGTGAGTTGTAATGTTCTTGTTGGATGGCCTGATTTAGTGTGGCCAACCTACCTACTCTGCACATCTTTGGGTTGTGGGGATGAAACCCACGCAAACACGGGGAGAATGTGCAAACTCCACACGGACAGTGACCCAGAGCCGGGATCGAACCTGGGACCTCGGCGCCGTGAGGCAGCAGTGCTAACCACTGCGCAACCATGCTGCCCGCATGGCCTTATTTATATTACAAGAACACTTGTAGCTAAAGATATAAACAATTTATTAACGTTAACTGTGGGTCAACTATATACAAAAGAACAGATGAATAACAGTATGAACATGCACAAGCAGCCTCTCTCCCAGCTCCCCAGTCAGTCTGGGGTCACCTGAGTCTAACATTCACACTCAAACTGGCTTACCAAATATATATGTATATATATGAGAACAGAAAGCGCAGTATGTACAAATAGTTCAAATCTGCAAATTGTGTCAATAAGGGTTTCTTCTGAAACTGGGTGATCGTCTCAAAGTTTGACCTTGCTGCTCAGAACTTGTAAATTCAATGTTCTCCATGACATTCTTATGCTCAGGAACTGCTGAACTATCTGACACTGCAGCTGACGTTAATTCTAACGTAGGTTCGGCATCCATCACGTAGTTGTGAAAGTCTTCTCTGGTTTTCAAAAGAGTGACAATTTTTTCTAAAAACCAACCCCATGCGCAACGATCTCTTGTTAAAACCAACCCTTCCTCCGTCGGTACATTGTAGGACAGAGCTGCTACTTCTTCAAGTACAATGGCTTTTCTCGATCAATTGCCTGCATCTTCTACTCTCACAATGTCATCACTACTCAGAGTTTGTAAAGTTCTGGACACTCTATCATAGAACTGCTTTTGTTTTGCTTTAATGTTTTGCATTTTCTGCAGTACCACATTCTCCTCCTTCCTTTCCAAGTATGGAAGTGTGGAATTCAACCTTCTATTCATGAGTAACTCTGCTGGCGATCTACCATGTGACAATGGTAATGCTTTGCAATGTGATTTTGCGATATCATGATCAGATTGGCTGTCCATTGCCTTCTGTAACAATTGTTTTACAATGTGTACACTTTTTTTGTTAAGATCTTTGGGATCCAAGCCTATACGAGCATCACCATTTTTTTGTTTCACACATACCATTGCATTTACCCCATTGTTAGGGTCTATCTTCTTGACAACTTGTGGTTTTGTATCTGATATGGGCGGTAGGGTAGAAATGAGATTGAAATGCCGATCTACATCTTCAGCAATTTCACGACTAATAGTTTGTATCAGTGCTTTAGATAATGCATCTTCTTTAAATTGTATCTCGTTGGCGAATGGTAGTGCATTAAAATCAGGGAACACATCGCTGAATTTGCTGGCAATGTTTTCAGAATCGTTGCAGTGCTGATCCAATCCTTTGTGGATGCTGTATATCAACAGCACCAGACCTAATTCTTCGCAGGACTGATAACCTAATAATGAATCCAAGCCCGCAGATACAATACAAAATGGGATGAAATAAACTGTTTTCTGCACCACCAAACTCAGATCACAAACACCAGAACATTCAATGCTTGAACCCTTATAATCTTTCACAGAGATTTTGTGATTTCTTCTCATCGACAGAATTTTTAGATTTTTAAAATAAGCCATGCTTATTAAATTGGCTTTGGCACCAGTGTCTAACTTCAATTGGACCATTGTACTGCTCACTTCAAGTGTCCTCATCAACCTCATTTATTTTAAATGGGGTATCAGTTTGCATTTTTTTTAAGTGTTGGAGAATTTTTTTATGTCTCCAAAAAATTAACTTCTCTGTTATTACTCCAACAAACAATGATGTTTCATCACTGGAGACTGTGTCTTCCACTGTGCTGACTGATCTGGGGTTGAGCTTAGGGTAACAATTCTGAGCAAAGTAATTTTTTTTCCTTTGCATCTGGAACAAAACTTGCCAAACGCTGGACGCTGCCTTAATTTGTGCCTTTGACCACATCTTTTACAGAAATACTTTGTCCTGCTCTTTAACCTGTTTGTTAGTGTGCAAGGAACTGCAGGAACGTTCCCTCCTTTTTTTGACATTTGCCACCTTTTTATGGAAAAAGGGCAGCAACCGGAGTTCTCTCCTCCAAGAAGACGCCACCATTACTTTCTTTTAATAAATTTAGAGTACACAATTAATTTTTTTCCCCAATTAAGGGCCAATTTAGCGTGGCCAACCCACCTACCCTGCACATCTTTGGGTTGTGGGGGTGAAACCCACGCAGACACGGGGAGAATGTGCAAACTCCACACGGACAGTGACCCAGAGTCGGGATTCGAACCCGGGTCCTCAGTGCCGCAGGACGCCTCCATTACCGAGAATAATTTCACAATGCTGCATTGCTAGCTCGTGAGCCAGACAAATCTTAACTGTTTGCTCCAAGGACAGTTCCGATTCCCTCAGCAACCGTTCCCTCAGCTTATTTTCATTCACACCAAACATAATCTGGTCCAGAATCATGGAAGATTCGACAGCGAAAAAATCATAGGTTTTAGCTTTTGACTTTAAATCAGTGATGAAATGATGGAATCAGTGATGTCTTCCGCAAACGTAATCTGAACACATAGCGTTCATAAATTTCATTCTTTCTGGGGGTGCAATGTTCATCAAATTTTCATAAGAACTAGGAGCAGGAGTAGGCCATCTGGCCCCTCGAGCCTGCTCCGCCATTCAATGAGATCATGGCTGATCTTTTGTGGACTCGGCTCCACTTTCTGGCCTGAACACCATAACCCTTAATCCCTTTGTTCTTCAAAAAACTATCTATATTTCTTTAAAACATTTAATGAAGGAGCCTCTACTGCTGCACTGGGCAAGGAATTCCATAGATTCACAACCCTTTGGGTGAAGAAGTTCCTTCTAAACTCAGTCCTAAATCTACTTCCCCTTATTTTGAGGCTATGCCCCCTAGTTCTGCTTTCACCCACCAGTGGAAACAACCTGCCCGCATCTATCCTACCTATTCCCTTCATAATTTTATATGTTTCTATAAGATCCCCCCTCATCCTTCTAAATTCCAACGAGTACACTCCCAGTCTACTCAAGCTCTCCTCGTAATCCAACCCCTTCAGCTCTGGGATTAACCTAGTGAATCTCCTCTGCAAACCCTCCAGCGCCAGTACATTCTTTCTCAGGTAAGGAGACCAAAACTGAACACAATACTCCAGGTGTGGCCTCACTAACACCTTATACAATTGCAGCATAACCTCCCTAGTCTGAAACTCCATTCCTCTAGCAATGAAGGACAAAATTCCATTTGCTTTCTTAATCACCTGTTGCACCTGTAAACCAACTTTTTGTGACTCATGCACGAGCACACCCAGGTCTCTCTGCACAGCAACATGCTTTAATATTTTATTATTTAAATAATAATCCCTTTTGCTGTTATTCCTACCAAAATAGATAAACTCACATTTGTCAACATTGCATTCCATTTGCCAGACCCTAGCCCATTCACTTAACCTTTCCAAATCCCTCTGCAGATTTCCAGTATCCTCTGCACTTTTTGCTTTACCACTCACCTTAGTGTCATCTGCAAACTTGGACACCTTGCACCTGGTCCCCAACTCCAAGTCATCTATGTAAATTGTGAACAATTGTGGGCCCAACACGATCCCTGAGGGACACCACTAGCTACTGATTGCCAACCAGAGAAACACCTATTAATCCCCACTCTTTGCTTTCTATTAATTAACCAATCCTCTATCCATGCTACTACTTTACCCTTAATGCCATGCATCTTTATCTTATGCGGCAACCTTTTGTGTGTCACCTTGTCAAAGGCTTTCTGGAAATCCAGATATACCACATCCATTGGCTCCCCGTTATCTACCGCAATGTCCTCAAAAAATTCCACAAAATTAGTTAGACACGACCTACCCTTTATGAACCCATGCTGCGTCTGCCCAATGGGACAATTTCCATCCAGATGCCTCGCTATTTCTTCTTTGATGATAGATTCCAGCAACTTCCCTACTACCGAAGTTAAGCTCACTGGCCGATAATTACCCGCTTTCTGCCTACCTCCTTTTTTAAACAGTGGTGTCATGTTTGCTCATTTCCAATCCGCCGGG
This sequence comes from Scyliorhinus canicula, assembly GCF_902713615.1. Lineage (NCBI taxonomy): Eukaryota > Metazoa > Chordata > Chondrichthyes > Carcharhiniformes > Scyliorhinidae > Scyliorhinus > Scyliorhinus canicula. Next base: position 12,604,847 of record NC_052163.1, on the reverse strand, counting down.
ACCACCCCAGTCTAGTGAATTTTGGTAAATTATCACTAGCGCATTTGCAATTTCCCTAGCCATCTTTTAGCACTCTGGGATGCATTCCATCAGGGCCAGGAGACTTGTCTACCTTTAGCCCCATTAGCTTGCCCATCACTACCTCCTTAGTGATAACAATCCCCTCAAAGTCCTCACCTGTCATAGCCTCATTTCTATCAGTCACTGGTATGTTATTTGTGTCTTCCACTGTGAAGACCGACCAAAAACACCTGTGCAGTTCCTCAGCCATTTCCTCATTTCCCATTATTAAATCTCCCTTCTCATCCTCGAAAGGACCAATATTCACATTAGCCACTCTTTTTTGTTTTATATATTTGTAGAAACTTTAACTATCTGTTTTTATATTCTGAGTAAGTTTACTCTCATAATCTATCTTACTCTTCTTTATAGCTTTTTTAGTAGCTTTCTGTTGCCCCCTAAAGATTTCCCAGTCCTCTAGTCTCCCACTAATCGTTGCCACTTTGTATGCTTTTTCCTTCAATTTGATACTCTCCCTTATTTCCTTAGATATCCACGGTCGATTTTCCCTCTTTCTACCGTCCTTCCTTTTTGTTGGTATATACCTTTGCTGATCACTGTGCAAAATCGCTTGGAAGGTTCTCCACTGTTCCTCAACTGTTTCACCATAAAGTATTTGCTCCCAGTCTACTCTTCTCTCATCCCATTGTAATCTCCTTTGTTTAAGCACAAAACACTAGTGTTTGATTTTACTTTCTCACCCTCCATCTGTATTTTAAATTCCACCATATTGTGATCGCTCCTTCCGAGAGGATCCCTAACCATGAAATCATTAATCAATCCTGCCTCATTACATAGGACCAGATCTAGGACTGCTTGTTCCCTCATAGGTTCCATTACATACTGTTCTAGGAAACTATCACGGATACATTCTATAAACTCCTCCTCAAGGCTGCCTTGACCGACCTGGTTAAACCAATCGACATGTAGATTAAAATCCCTCATGATAACTGCTGTACCATTTGTACATGCATCAGTTATCTCTTTGTTTATTGCCTGCCCCACCATAATGTTACTATTTGGTGGCCCATAGACTACTCCTATCAGTGACTTTTTCGCCTTCCTATTCCTGATTTCCACCCACTTCATTAAAATTTTTACTGTCTTCATCATTTGCAAATTAAAATGTATTAAACCCAGTAATTGTTGGAATGGCAAGGTGGCGCAGTGGTTAGCGCTGTTGCCTCATGGTGCCAAGGACCCAGATTCTATACTGGCCCTTGGTCACTGTCCATGTGGAGTTTGCACAATCTCCCTGTGTCTGCGTTGGTCTCACCCCCACAAACCAAAGATATGCAGGGTAGGTGGATTGGCCATGCAGAAGTTCCCATAAATTGGAAAAAAAATAGAACATAGAACATTACAGCGCAGTACGGGCCCTTCGGCCCTCGATGTTGCGCCGACCCGTGAAACCATCTGAAGCCTATCTGACCTACACTATTCCATTTTCATCCATATGTCTATCCAGTGACCACTTAAATGCCCTTAAATTTGGCGAGTCTACTACTGTTGCAGGCAGGGCGTTCCACACCCCTACTACTCTCTGAGTAAAGAAACTGCCTCTGACATCTGTCCTATATCTACCACCCCTCAATTTAAAGCTATGTCCCCTCATGTTGGTCATCACCATCCGAGGAAAAAGACTCTCACTGTCCACCCTATCTAACCCTCTGACTATCTTATATCTCTCTATTAAGTCACCTCTCAGCCTTCTCCTCTCTAACAAAAACAACCTCAAGTCCCTGAGCCTTTCCTCGTAAGACCTTCCCTCCATACCAGGCAACATTCTAGTAAATCTCCTCTGAACCCTTTCCAAAGCTTCCACATCCTTCCTATAATGTGGTGACCAGAACTGCACGCAGTACTCCAGGTGCGGAAGCACCAGAGTTTTGTACAGCTGCAGCATGACCTCGTAGCTCCGAAACTCAATCCCCCAACTGATAAAGGCTAGCACACCATATGCCTTCTTAACAGCCCTATTAACCTGGGTGGCAACTTTCAGGGATTTATGTACCTGGATGCCGAGATCTCTCTGTTCATCAACACTACCAAGAATCTTGCCATTAGCCCAGTACTCTGCATTCCTGTTACTCCTTCCAAAGTGAACCACCTCACACTTTTCCGCATTAAACTCCATCTGCCACCTCTCAGCCCAGCTCTGCAGCTTATCTATGTCCCTCTGTAACCTATAACATACTTCAGCACTATCTACAACTCCACCGACCTTCGTGTCATCTGCAAATTTACTAACCCATCCTTCTACACCCTCTTCCAGGTCATTTATAAAAATGACAAACAGCAGTGGCCCCAAAACAGATCCTTGCGTTACACCACTAGTAACTGAACTCCAGGATGAACATTTGCCATCAACCACCACCCTCTGTCTTCTTTCAGCTAGCCAATTACTGATCCAAACCGCTAAATCACCTTCAATCCCATACTTCCGTATTTTCTGCAATAGCCTACCGTGAGGAACTTTATCAAACGCCTTACTGAAATCCATATACACCACATCAACTGCTTTACCCTCATCCACCTGTTTGGTCACCTTCTCAAAAATCAAGGACAAAGGCTCTGCAATCTCCTCCCTGGCTTCCCAGAGAATCCTAGGATAAATCCCATCTGGCCCAGGGGACTTATCTATTTTGACACTTTCCAAAATTGCTAACACCTCCTCCTTGTGAACCTTGCTTCGGGCCCGGCCGCTGTTAGGAGCATCGCTACCTTTTGCAAATCTGATCTCCTAAATTTACTGCAGTAAGAAACAGATTAAAGTGTTGTTTAAACACACGCCAGTTGCTGTCCACATTATCATGAAATCTGAGACTCATTGGTGGCTTCCATGTTGTTAATTCCTGCAGTTTGCAAAATCTTTAAATCTCTGGACCTCGTGGCAGACTTGTTTTTTCTCAGTGTTTAATGCCATCCAACCTGGTACCATGTAATGTTCTTGTTGGATGGCCAGATTTATATTACAAGAACACTTGTAGCTAAAGCTATAAACACTTTATTAACATTAACTGTTGGCCAACTATATACAAAACAACAGATGAATATCAGTATGAACATGCACAAGCAACCCCTCTCCCAGCTTCATAATCAGTCTGAGGTCACCTGTCTCGAACAATCACTTACATTGGGTCACTGTCTGTGTGGAGTCTGCACGTTCTCCCCGTGTCTGCGTGGGTTTCATCCGGGTGCTCCGGTTTCCTCCCACAAGTCCCGAAAGACGTGCTTGTTAGGTGAATTAGACATTCTGAATTTTCCCTCTGTGTACCCGAACAGGCGCCGGAATGTAGCGACTCGGGGATTTTCACTGTAACTTCATTGCAGTGTTAATGTAAGCCTACTTGTGACAATAAAGATTATTAATATTATTAATCGTGTTCCGCTAGATGGGGCAAATCCAGTCAATTTCTCAGGTACATCATAAATGCAACTTTAAAAAAAATAAGTTTAGAGTCCCCAATTCTTTTCTTTTCCAATTAAGGGGCAATTTAGCCTGGCCAATCCACCCACCTTGCACATCTTACTGGTTATGGGGGTCAGACCCACACAGACATGGGGAGAATGTGCAAACTCCACATGGTCAGTGACCCGGGGTCGTTTTCAAACCCGGATCCTCGGCGGCGTGGGGCAGCACTGCTAACCACTGCGGCAATGTGCGGCTGCCTTAAATGCAATTTGCCACAAAGCACAACCACTTTGTGCCAATGCTACACTTATTCAACAATGGCAGCTTAAATATCCTGAAACTCTTCACTAGAGCCTTGTCAAAGATTATTTGACACCGAGTCGCAATTGAGGAGAGATGACCAAGAGCTCAGTCAAAGAATATTCAAGGAGCATCTTACAGGAAGAGAGTGTTCACACGGAGCATCTTACAGGAAGAGAGAGTTCACAAGGAGCATCTTACAGGAAGAGAGAGTTCACAAGGAGCATCTTACAGGAAGAGATAGTTCACAAGGAGCATCTTACAGGAAGAGAGAGTTCACAAGGAGCATCTTATAGGAAGAGAGAGTTCACAAGGAGCATTTTACAGGAAGAGAGAGTTCACAAGGAGCATCTTACAGGAAGAGAGAGTTCACAAGGAGCATCTTACAGGAAGAGAGAGTTCACAAGGAGCATCTTACAGGAAGAGAGAGTTCACAAGGCGGAGAAGTTTAAGAAGGCAACTCCAGCTCTTCAGACCCAGACAGCCGATGGCACGGCCATCAATTAAGACCATAAGACATAGGAGCAGAATTAGGCCACTCGGCCCATCAAGTCTGGTCCGCCATTCAATCATGGCTGATATTTTTCTCCTTCCTATTCTCCTGCCTTCTCCCCATAACCTCTAATCCCCTTATTAATCAAGAACCTATCTATCACTGTCTTAAAGACACTCAGCGATTTGGCCTCCACAGCCTTCTGTGGCAAAGAGCTCCACAGGTTCACCAATTGTGTGGCAATCAAGGACATCGGGGATGCACAAGAGAACAGAATCAATGAAACTCAATTCTGGAGGAGGGTTACAGAAATAGAGAGGGGCAAGGCCAGGGCGCAACCAGAGCAGACAGATAAAGATTTTAAATTGCTGGACTGAGATACAATGTTGTTAACATAGGGACCGGGGGTGGAAGGACTAGGGTACAGGTGGTAAAGGTTCAGATGAGCTGCAGTGTAAACACAGTCTGATTCGGTGTTAGGGTCTAAGCTAACACTGGCACTGTACAAAGTGTGAAATGCTGGAGGAGGGAGTTGGGCTCGCATTTTGTTTGCTGATGCAGGTCAGGCCTCTGCAGCTGACATGTGCTGGGTCAGTCCATCAGATAGCATCTGAGTGAAGCCAAAGCCACGTTGCATTGGCATGGTGTGCACAGTGTCAACATGCTGTTGTGAGCCTTATGTGGAGGCTGGGACTGTCCAATGCCAGGGGCAATCTCCGTGAGCGCAGGGTCCAAAGGTGTAGCCACTCCAAACAGGCCAGCCATACCACACAAAATGGGAACATGCTGAATTACCAAACGGGTATATTCATGGATAAACACATTGCCATAGTAAACACAGTCAGTTTTCGAAATCATTTAATCAACACAGCCATTCTGAAACAGATTACAGAAAATTTTAAACAAAAATTTTTTTTATTTATTTTTCTTTGAATGTCTATTTTTACAGATTTTTAAAGAGGTAAATACCTGACCCTCCTTAGCAGCGCAGTGATTCCTGTGGGTCACAACCAGTTTTGGAATTGCAGAGGAGTGTTTCCCAGTGGGGATTGTGTCTCTTTGCCAGTGCAGATTGTGTCTCTTTGCCAGTGGGGATTGTGTCTCTTTGCCAGTGCAGATTGTGTCTCTGCCAGTGCAGATTGTGTCTCTTTGCCAGTGCAGATTGTGTCTCTTTGCCAGTGCAGATTGGGTCTCTTTGCAAGTGGAGATTGTGTCCCTTTGCCAGTGCAGATTGTGTCTCTTTGCCAGTGGAGATTGTGTCTCTTTGCCAGTGGGGATCGTGTCTCTTTGCCAGTGGAGATTGTGTCTCTTTGCCAGTGCAGATTGTGTCTCTTTGCCAGTGGAGATTGTGTCTCTTTGCCAGTGCAGATTGTGTCTCTTTGCCAGTGCAGATTGTGTCTCTTTGCCAGTGGAGATTGTGTCCCTTTGCCAGTGCAGATTGTGTCTCTTTGCCAGTGCAGATTGGGTCTCTTTGCCAGTGGGGATTGTGTCTCTTAGCCAGTGCAGATTGTGTCTTTTAGCCAGTGCAGATTGGGTCTCTTTGCCAGTGGGGATTGTGTCTCTTTGCCAGTGCAGATTGTGTCTCTTTGCCAGTGGAGATTGTGTCCCTTTGCCAGTGGAGATTGTGTCCCTTTGCCAGTGCAGATTGTGTCTCTTTGCCAGTGCAGATTGTGTCTCTTTGCCAGTGCAGATTGTGTCTCTTTGCCAGTGCAGATTGTGTCTCTTTGCCAGTGGGGATTGTGTCTCTTTGCCAGTGCAGATTGTGTCTCTTTGCCAGTGGAGATTGTGTCCCTTTGCCAGTGCAGATTGTGTCTCTTTGCCAGTGGGGATTGTGTCTCTTTGCCAGTGGGGATTGTGTCTCTTTGCCAGTGGGGATTGTGTCTCTTTGCCAGTGCAGATTGTGTCTCTTTGCCAGTGGAGATTGTGTCCCTTTGCCAGTGCAGATTGTGTCTCTTTGCCAGTGGAGATTGTGTCTCTTTGCCAGTGGAGATTGTGTATCTTTGCCAGTGCAGATTGTGTCTCTTTGCCAGTGGAGATTGTGTCCCTTTGCCAGTGCAGATTGTGTCTCTTTGCCAGTGCAGATTGTGTCTCTTTGCCAGTGGAGATTGTGTCTCTTTGCCAGTGCAGATTGTGTCTCTTTGCCAGTGGAGATTGTGTCCCTTTGCCAGTGCAGATTGTGTCTCTTTGCCAGTGGGGATTGTGTCCCTTTGCCAGTGGAGATTGTGTCTCTTTGCCAGTGCAGATTGTGTCTCTTTGCCAGTGGAGATTGTGTCCCTTTGCCAGTGCAGATTGTGTCTCTTTGCCAGTGGGGATTGTGTCTCTTTGCCAGTGCAGATTGTGTCTCTTTGCCAGTGGGGATTGTGTCTCTTTGCCAGTGGGGATTGTGTCTCTTTGCCAGTGCAGATTGTGTCTCTTTGCCAGTGGAGATTGTGTCTCTTTGCCAGTGGAGATTGTGTCCCTTTGCCAGTGCAGATTGTGTCTCTTTGCCAGTGCAGATTGTGTCTCTTTGCCAGTGGGGATTGTGTCTCTTTGCCAGTGCAGATTGTGTCTCTTTGCCAGTGCAGATTGTGTCTCTTTGCCAGTGGGGATCGTGTCTCTTTGCCAGTGCAGATTGTGTCTCTTTGCCAGTGGGGATTGTGTCTCTTTGCCAGTGGGGATTGTGTCTCTTTGCCAGTGGGGATTGTGTCTCTTTGCCAGTGCAGATTGTGTCTCTTTGCCAGTGGGGATTGTGTCTCTTTGCCAGTGCAGATTGTGTCCCTTTGCCAGTGCAGATTGTGTCTCTTTGCCAGTGGGGATTGTGTCTCTTTGCCAGTGGGGATTGTGTCTCTTTGCCAGTGGGGATTGTGTCTCTTTGCCAGTGCAGATTGTGTCTCTTTGCCAGTGGAGATTGTGTCTCTTTGCCAGTGGGGATTGTGTCTCCTTGCCAGTGGGGATTGTGTCCCTTTGCCAGTGCAGATTGTGTCCCTTTGCCAGTGGGGATTGTGTCCCTTTGCCAGTGGGGATCGTGTCTCTTTGCCAGTGCAGATTGTGTCTCTTTGCCAGTGCGGATTGTGTCTCTTTGCCAGTGCGGATTGTGTCTCTTTGCCAGTGCTGATTGTGTCCCTTTGCCAGTGCTGATTGTGTCCCTTTGCCAGTGCAGATTGTGTCTCTTTGCCAGTGCAGATTGTGTCTCTTTGCCAGTGGAGATTGTGTCTCTTTGCCAGTGCAGATTGTGTCTCTTTGCCAGTGCAGATTGTGTCTCTTTGCCAGTGCAGATTGTGTCTCTTTGCCAGTGGAGATTGTGTCTCTTTGCCAGTGCAGATTGTGTCTCTTTGCCAGTGGAGATTGGGTCTCTTTGCCAGTGCAGATTGGGTCTCTTTGCAAGTGGAGATTGTGTATTTTAGCCAGTGCAGATTGTGTATTTTAGCCAGTGGGGATTGTGTCTTTTAGCCAGTGGGGATTGTGTCTCTTTGCCAGTGCAGATTGTGTCTCTTTGCCAGTGGAGATTGTGTCCCTTTGCCAGTGCAGATTGTGTCTCTTTGCCAGTGGGGATTGTGTCTCTTTGCCAGTGGGGATTGTGTCTCTTTGCCAGTGGAGATTGTGTCTCTTTGCCAGTGCAGATTGTGTCTCTTTGCCAGTGGAGATTGTGTCCCTTTGCCAGTGCAGATTGGGTCTCTTTGCCAGTGGGGATTGTGTCTCTTTGCCAGTGCAGATTGTGTATTTTAGCCAGTGCAGATTGTGTCTCTTTGCCAGTGGGGATTGTGTCTCTTTGCCAGTGCAGATTGTGTCTCTTTGCCAGTGGAGATTGTGTCCCTTTGCCAGTGGGGATTGTGTCTCTTTGCCAGTGCAGATTGGGTCTCTTTGCCAGTGGAGATTGTGTCTCTTTGCCAGTGCAGATTGTGTCCCTTTGCCAGTGGAGATTGTGTCCCTTTGCCAGTGGGGATTGTGTCTCTTTGCCAGTGCAGATTGGGTCTCTTTGCCAGTGGGGATTGTGTCCCTTTGCCAGTGCTGATTGTGTCTCTTTGCCAGTGCAGATTGTGTCTCTTTGCCAGTGGAGATTTTGTCTCTTTGCCAGTGCAGATTGTGTCTCTTTGCCAGTGGGGATTGTGTCTCTTTGCCAGTGGGGATTGTGTCTCTTTGCCAGTGCAGATTGTGTCCCTTTGCCAGTGCTGATTGTGTCCCTTTGCCAGTGGGGATTGTGTCTCTTTGCCAGTGCAGATTGTGTCTCTTTGCCAGTGCTGATTGTGTCTCTTTGCCAGTGGGGATTGTGTCTCTTTGCCAGTGGGGATTGTGTCTCTTTGCCAGTGCAGATTGTGTCCCTTTGCCAGTGCTGATTGTGTCCCTTTGCCAGTGCAGATTGTGTCTCTTTGCCGGTGGAGATTGTGTCTCTTTGCCAGTGGGCATTGTGTCTCTTTGCCAGTGGGGATTGTGTCTCTTTGCCAGTGCAGATTGTGTCACTTTGCCAGTGCAGATTGTGTCTCTTTGCCAGTGCAGATTGTGTCCCTTTGCCAGTGGGGATTGTGTCTCTTTGCCAGTGCAGATTGTGTCCCTTTGCCAGTGCAGATTGTGTCTCTTTGCCAGTGCAGATTGTGTCTCTTTGCCAGTGCAGATTGTGTCACTTTGCCAGTGCAGATTGTGTCTCTTTGCCAGTGCAGATTGTGTCCCTTTGCCAGTGGGGATTGTGTCTCTTTGCCAGTGCAGATTGTGTCCCTTTGCCAGTGCAGATTGTGTCTCTTTGCCAGTGCAGATTGTGTCTCTTTGCCAGTGCAGATTGTGTCCCTTTGCCAGTGCTGATTGTGTCTTGCCCCCATGTCATTTGTGGCTCTGTCATGATGAACCAGAGTACCGGATATATCCTGGGTTCCTTGCCCTATTTGATGCCCAGCACTGTCATTGAGAGGCTGTTCTGAAAGCCCTAAGTAGCTGCCCATTAAGAGGGCCAACAGAGGTCAGCAACCTATAGTGCCGAGGCCTCATGTGGAGCTCAATGGATTGTTTGAATCTTGGAATTCTTTGCCAGGAGGCTTACAGTAACTTGAGATCTGCCCACAGCATCTTCGGACCTCATAGAATTCTCAGAGCATCCCTACAGTGCAGAAGGAGGCCTTTTGGCTAATCGAGTCTGTACTAACCCTCTGAAAGACCACCCTGCCTAGGTTCAGGCCCCAACCTAAGCTTTACCTTTTGGACACTAAGGCCAATTTATCATGGTCAATCCAACTCAGGCTACACATCTTTGGAATGTGGGAGGAAACCGGAGCTCCCGGAGGAAACCCACGCAGACACGGGGAGAAAGTGCAAACTCCACTCAGTCGCCCGAGGCAGGAATTGAGCCTGTTAGGGAGCAGTGCTAACCACTGTGCCACCGTGCCGCCCAAAAACACTTCTTTTCACGGTTTCTTTCCTCCTGATAACTTTCCCAGCTTCTTCTCGTGACCTCGATTTACTCTCCATGGCCCCGCTCACCAAACACACGTCTGCCAGCATGATCGAATTCACTCTCTGAGCAAATGTTTTCAGGCATTGGGCAGCACGGTGGGGCAATGGTTAGCACTGCAGTCTCAAGGCGCTGAGGACTTGGGTTTGATCCCGGCCCGCGGCATTGTCCGTGTGGAGTTTGCACATTCTCCCCGTGTCTCCGTGGTTCTCACCTCCACAACCCAAAGATGTGCCGGGTCTGTGGGTCTGTGGACTGGCCACGCTAAATTGGTACTTAATTGGAAAAAAAAATTCGGTACTCTAAAAAAATGTTTTCAGGCAAGAACTTCATAAAAACAAATTCTGAAGCCAACTTAACAAGGAACAAATTGCTGAAAACGAAAGCAGCAGCACATTGCCCAGTTATTAAAGGACATTTCAGGCACGGTGGCGCAGTGGGTTAGCCCTGCTGCCTCATGGCGCTGGGGTCCCAGGTTCAATCCCAGCTCTGGTCTCTGTGCGGAGTTTGCACGTTCTCCCTGTGTTTGCATGGGCTTTCCCCCCACAACCCAAAAAATGTGCAGGGTATGTGGATTGGCCATGCTAAATTGCCCTTAATTTGGAAAAAGTAATTGGGTACTCTAAATTTATTTTTAAAAATTGAAGGACTCTCCAGAATCAAAACCCGACAAGAGAAATCGCGCTCAAATAGAAGCTTTTTTTCGTTTTCCATTTCTTCCACTCAGATTCTTAATCCTGCAAAGATAAATTTTCCCAAGCCTTTCTCATCATTTATGTTGTTTTTACATTTTAGCCACTATCATATGTTTAATTGCATTTACTTTTTGCTTTAAAATATTTTTAATTACATTAATTATAAACATGTGAACACAATACATAGATAACAAAATACGTGCAATGAAATTTAGGGCAACACGGTAGCATGGTGGTTAGCATAAATGCTTCACAGCTCCAGGGTCCTAGGTTTGATTCCTGGCTGGGTCACTGTCTGTGCGGAGTCTGCACGTCCTCCCCGTGTGTGCGTGGGTTTCCTCCGGGTGCTCCGGTTTCCTCCCACAGTCCAAAGATGTGCGGGTTAGGTGGATTGGCCATGCTAAATTGCCCGTAGTGTCCTAAAAAGTAAGGTTATGGGTATAGGGTGGATACGTGGGTTTGAGTAGGGTGATCATTGTTTGGCACAACATTGAGGGCCGAAGGGCCTGTGCTGTACTGTTCTATGAAATATCTATTGATTAAAACATATATTTTTTAATTGAACTACGTTAATTGTTATTGGCTGTTGAGGGCAGTATTGTTGCTTTGAAGATATCACGTGCTTGGCTGAATTTTAAAAATTGTTTAGTGTTATTCAGGAGGGTGACCCTTGAGCCACACAAACCCCATGTGTAAAGGATTGTTGAAAGCCACTAGAGGGCAGACAAGGGCTGACTAAGTCTTTCCTGATGCGGACACACTGCTGGATGTTACTTGTTCGTGTTCTCCTCAGGCACAAATATCTGTTCCAGATCTACAGCTTGACCTTCTTCTTCCGCTTTCCTGATATATTGAAGACAGCCTCAGAGATTAAATCTAGTATGGTCCACAGAGGGATATGGGAAGGTTAAGTGAGATGGGCCAAAACGTGGCAGATGGAATATAATGTAGGAAAACGTGAGGTTATGCACTTTGGTGGGTAGAATAAAGGAGCTGAATATTATTTGAATGGAGAAAGGCTGCAGAAAGCTGCAGCACGGGGGGGGGGGGGGGGGGGGATTTGGGTTCCTCGTGTATAAATCACAAAAAGTTAGCATGCAGGTTCTGCAGGTAATAGGGAAGGCAAATAGAATGTTGGCTTTTATTTAAAAGGGAATGGAGCATAAAAATAGGGAAGTCATTCTGAAACTATACAAGGCATGAGTTAGACCACACCTGGAATACTCTGAACAGTTTTGCTCCCTTATTTAAGGAAAGATATTCTGGCATTGGAGGCAGTGCAGAGAAGGTTCACAACGTTGATCCCGGGTATGGAGGGATTTTCTGATGAGGAGAGGTTGAGTAGGTTGGGCCTGTACTCATTGGAGTTTGGAATAATAAGAGGTGACCTTATTGAGACATATAGGATTCTCAGGGGGGTGATAGGGTAGATGCTGAGAAGATGCTTCCTCTTGTGGGACAGTCTGGGTCCTGGGGACATTATCTCAGAGTGAGGGGTCGCCTATTTAAGACAGAACTTTTTATAAATTTAGAGTACCCAATTCATTTTTCCCAATTAAGGGGCAATCTAGTGTGGCCAATCCACCGACCCTGCACATCTTTGGGTTGTGGGGGCGAAACCCACGCAAACACGGGGAGAATGTGCAAACTCCACACGGACAGTGACCCAAAGCCGGGATCGAACCTGGGACCTCGGCGCCGTGAGGCAGCAGGGCTAACCACTGCGCCACCGTGCTGCCCTATTTACGACAGAGATGAGGAGGAATTTTGTCTCTCAGAGGTATTACTACCCCAGATCAGACACCGGCAGCTGCAAGAATACTGGATTGAAACCGTAATATTTTATTTTAGTTTTGTAAGACTGTGAGGGAAGGATACCTTGCTCCTTGAGTGATTACATTAAGAAATAGGGATATGGTATATTAAAACAAACTTTATTACTAACACAGTATTAAAATATCTTTAATAACCCAAAATAACTTACAATTATCTCTTAAACTGTATTACTCAATACAGTGAATACAATACCCTTAACTGCTATCTTTGTTCCCACTCAAACAACAAGAAAAAAAAACATTTCAACTCTCAATCCACTGTTGAACCATTGACACTCGGGAATACCTGCCTTACAGATATGTTCTTTGAGAAAGAAAGATCTTTTGACACTGCTTTAAAGACAAGATCTGACTCCTGTCAGAACCATGCAGAAACTCTGCCTACATTTCTTCAGAAGCTGTTTCAGCTGGTTTCAGCTCCCTCTTGTTCTCAGACATGTCTTCACCACTTTAAAGACTGTTAACCTCTTTTAACAGAACTGCAGTGAGAGAAAAACTGCCTCATTTCCGGACACAGCTTCATTCAGCTCACAACTGAACCACTTTCTGCCAAATGCCAGATGCTTTAGCTCCACCCAGCGATTGCATCATCTTCCCAAGCTGAAATCTAATGAACTCCACAGGGAATCCCCTTAATCCAAACAAAACTGCATTAGCCCAAGCTTTTTACGATCTAGAATATAAATTTAGAGTACCCCAATTCTTTTTTTTCCAAGTAAGGGGAAATTTAGTGTGGCCAATTCACCTCCCTTTAGTACATCTTTAGTTTGTGGGGATGAGACCAACACACCTCTGGGGAGAACGTGCAAACGCCGCACAGACAGTGACCCGGGGCTAGGATCGAAACTGGGACCTTGGCGCCATAATCAACAGTGCTAACCGCTGCACCACCGTGCCCACCCCTCAAGCTTTCTAATGATGCGATAGTTGCACCCCTGGCTCCCAACTTTTCAAACTAGGATTTCTTTTAAAATATGACTGCAGCAGTCAAACATACTCTTACCCAGACGTTTAGCCTTTGCTGCGCCAAATGCCTATAATACAATACAACAATACATCTGAAGTTACTACATTCTTCACAGAGCGTAGTGAATCTGAGGAAATCTTTACCACAGAGAGCTTTAGAGGTTGGGTCATTAAGAATGCTCAAGTCAGGAAGAGTGGAGGGCAGCACGGTGGCACAGTGGTTAGCATTGCTGCCTACGACGCTGAGGCCCTGGGTTCGAATCCTGGCCCTGGGTCACTGTCCGTGAGGAGTTTGCACATTCTCCCCATGACTGCGTGGGTTTCACCCCCACAACCCAAAGATGTGCAGGGTAGGTGGATTGGCCACACTAAATTGCCCCTTAATTGGAAAAAATAATTGGGTACTCTAAATTTATTTTTTTTTAAGTCTGGAAGAGTTGGGAGAGGGTATGGAGGAGGGGTTCTGGAGTGAGGTGCTCCGGAGGGAGCCTCCACCTCGTGCGAGAGGTTGGGGCTGATACAGCTGAAGGTGGTACATAGAGCACACCTGACAGGGCAAGGGTGAGCCGGCTCTTTGAGTGGGTAGAAGATGTGTGTGAACGTTGCGGGGCCGGTGGGGGGCGCAAACCACGTTCATATGTTTTGGTCCTGCCCAAAGCTGGAGGATTACTGGAAGGAGGTATTTAGGGTAATCTCTAAAGTGGTGCACGTGAAACTGGACCCGGGCCCTCGGGAGGCCATATTCGGGACGTCGGACAGGCCGGGGTTGGAAACGGGCGCAGAGGCAGATGGTGTAGCCTTCAGCTCGTTCATCACCCGAAGGTGGATCCTGATAGGTTGGAGAGCAGCCTCTCCACCCTGTGCCCTGGTGTGGCGGGGGGACTTGTTGGAATACTTGACTCTTGAGAAGGTTAAGTTTGAACTGAGGGGAAGGATGGAGAGGTTCTACAATTCATGGGCATTATTCATTATGCACTTTCAAGAATTGGATCACATTGAATATTAGGGGGGTTGGGGGCTGGGAGAGTTGGGGGGAGGGGGACTATATTTGTTAATGGTGACTATGGGTGACTCCTGATTCCTTTTTGTCATTTGTTTACGTTAACATGCGGGCTAATGTTTGGGGATTTGGTGGGAGGATGGGATCGTTGTTATTGAAATGAGGATTGGCATTGTATTCGTTACTGATTATTGTTTATTGTTGGTGGGTGTAAATTTAGGAGAAAATGTGAAAAAGGAGGAGAATTTTTAAAAAAAAATGTTTTAATGCTCAAGGCTGAGATAGATATTTTTAATCAGAAAGTGAATCAGGGATATGGAAATGAGGTGGGAAAGTGGAGTTCAGGACTATCACAGTAGACCAGTTACGATCTCATCCCGTTTGGCCGAATAGCCTTCCTCTGCCCCTACCTGTTGTGGCTTTATAGTTGCAGAACCCTTTTTTGATTGTTTTCCTTCCTTGAACGAATTCCTCATTTATGCGAGGTAATGTGACTCACAAATAATAAGCCATGGGTACCAAATACTCAATTATCATCGCAAGGGACATTACAAAAAGAAGCATTCATTCTTTTAGTTTTTCTGGAATGTTCCACAACCTAGTGCAGCAAAAGCAGATCTAGTTGACATGCTGAAAAAGAAATTGGTTTGACGGAATGGGGAAGAATGTGGACCAGGAAGAGTTTCTGTGTGAGCCCTGAAAGTGGACTAAAAGCCTTGAAGATAATCTTAGAATTTACAGTGCAGAAGGAGGCCATTCGGCCCATCGAGTCTGCACCGGCTCTTGGAAAGAGCACCCTACCCGAGGTCAACACCGCCGCCCTATCCCCATAACCCTGTAACCCCACCCAACACTAAGGGCAATTTTGCTCACTAAAGGGCAATTTATCACGGCCAATCCACCCAACCTGCACATCTTTGGACTGTGGGAGGAAACCGGAGCACCCGGAGGAAACCCACACAGACACAGGGAGGATGTTCAGACTCCGCACAGACAGTGACCCAAGCCAGGAATCGAACCTCGGACCCTGGAGCTGTGAAGCAATTGTGCTATCCACAATGCTACCGTGCTGTGTGACACCAGATAGCGCTTGTGCTCGGGGATGTCATTCATCGTCATCCTTTGTGTAGGGTCGCGGACGCTGCAAACTGGAGGGTCATCCACATGTTGCCCTCAGAAAGTGGTCACTGGTTAGTGACCAGCAATGAGATCCTGTCTGATCATTCTTCTTCCCCGAGCCCCAACCTTCACCCGAGATTAGTCACATTAAAATAAACTCACTCGGTATACGGCAGTGCATCTGGGAAAGCATTATAGTCCCTTGAGAGCATGTACCTTGAGCAAGAATCATTTTGAAATCAATAAGCTTGACATGGACTCCATGCATTGCCAGAGAACTGAAGACAGATCTGAGCCTCAAAGAGTCAGTGTGTTAGGTCAGTGGGCACCACTATCACCATGGAGCTCAGAAACTATTAGTCTGAGACTCACTCCAGAAGTTTGTTGTCGGGGCTGCACGGTGGCGCAGTGGTTAGCACTGATGCCTCACAGCGCCGAGGCCCAGGTTCAATCCCGGCCCTGGGTCACTGTCCATGTGGCGTTTGCACATTCTCCCCGTGTTTGCGTGGGTTTCGCCCCCTCAACCCAAAAATGTGCAGAATAGGTGGATTGGCCATGCTAAATTGCCCCTTAATTGGAAAAAATGAATTGGGTACTCTAAATTTATAAAAAAATAAAAGACTCCTGGCACTACTTTGAAGGAGAGCAGGAAATGTCGACCTAACGTCCTGTCATTGTTTATCCCTCGATCGACATCACTGAAAAAAATATGTGGGTTGTTGTCAGGCTGACTTTGTGGGATCTTCCTGTGCACATCCGACATTACACTTCAAAAAAGTATTTAATTGGCTGCAAGCACTTTGGGCAGCCCTAAGCCTGGCTACCTGGCCAATTAAACACAAAAGTCTTTGGATTTTTTTTATGTTCCGAGAATGAAAATGATGTTTTAATTGATTGAGTCATTGGACTAATACAGTGATGGGCAACCGAGGCCTGGTGTATGGGCCACACGAGTGGCACTCCTTCACCCCAGTGTATTAAATATATTTAATACACGCCGAATGTTTCATAACGAGTTGTAGAAGATGCTGAATCATTTAAAAAAATAAATTTAGATTACCCAATTAATTTTTTTTTCCAATTAAGGGGCAATTTAGCGTGGCCAATGCACCTGCCCTGCACATCTTTGGGTTGTGGGGGCGAAACCCACGCAAACACGGGGAGAATGTGCAAACTCCACATGGACAGTGACCCAGAGCCGGGATCGAACCTGGGACCTCAGCGCCGTGAGGCTGCAGGGCCAACCCACTGCGCCACCGTGCTGCCTGTGAATCATTTACATATTAATAGAACTGTCATCAACCTTGTGTGATTAAAAAACTAAATACATTTTATGCTCGACAGGACGCAGAGGGAGTGCACGGCTCTCACAGTCAGTGTTGTGAGCAATCACGCTTTACGTGACAATCAGATCAGTCATGTGCGGGTTAGGTTACGGGGTCACGGGGATAGGGCGGGGCGGACTGGGGAGCAGACAGTAAAGCCCTCTTTTGGGGGGTG